>NW_005054471.1:1169178-1186852 GCF_000277835.1 Geospiza fortis | reverse complement strand
CTGGCCCGTGTCCAGCCTCTCACCCACAGCCCCCCCAAGCCCTTCTGGGCAGGGCTGCTCTGGGGCTGGTCATGCCCAGCCTGTGCTGGTACCAGGGGTTGTCCCAGCCCAGGTGCAGCATCTTCCACATGGCCTTGAAATTTATGATGTTCCCATTGGCCACCCCTCGAGCTTGTCTGGGTCCCTCTGGATGTTATCCTGTCCTTCAGGTGTAAATTCAAATGTCTCCTTCTGCTCCTGGTGGCCAGCAGCTGCCCTCCATTCAGTTATGGATGTTGTCATTTCTCTTTGCTGACCTTCTCTAAAGGCAAATTGCATGCTGTTGACAAAGCAATCTAAACTGTGAGTTTAGGAGTAACTCCAGTGCTTACTGCTGACCATAAACCAACATGTAACTACATCCCACACAACATATAAATGGGATGGAAATGGACTCTGCTGCTCTGATATTATTAAACCATCTGTCTTCTGCTGACCTGGTTATGTTTGGAGGGACACTGAACACTGAACTAAAACTTTCCCACACATGTGGAGAGGAAGGAGGGATGTTCAGGCACGACTGGTTGTGTGTGGGGGTTTCTTGACTGCAGCCACCCTGAAAGATACGAGGATTTAAAACAGATGACATGCAGTGTGGTGGCAAAGTGATGGATCTGGCCTAGCCTGCTCAGTGCCATAAGTGAACAAGTGGTGAGGAGATTTAGCTGATGGAAGAGAATGTTTTAGCAGAGGGACATCAAGCCCTGTCAGAACAGGCTGTGCCATCCAGTGTGTGCTCCTGTCTGTATCCTTCCTTTGCCAGCACCAGCCTTTGTGTCCTTAGCAGCAAGCCTCCAGCTGTGTTTGCAAGAATATCATCGCATGGTAGGAAGTCAGATATATTTCCAGAGTATTGATCCAGGTTCCTCTAAAGATCAGCTCAGTGTGCTCTTTACACCCTTACCCTGTGCAACCAGCTTCCCTCTGTGAAATGACTCAACTTTTCCCTCTTTTCTGGGATTCCTCAAGCTGGAGTTGACAGTCACCGAACTTCCAGAGCTTTTTGTAAGTTCAGAGGGTCCAAAACTGTGCAGAGGAGTCCTGACATCCCAGCTGCCTCCTTGCAGATAGAAAAACCTGTCCATGCCTGGCTCAGTACCTGGGTACCCCAGGCTGTTCTCTTTGCCACTTGATTCCCACAGAACAAAGTGGAAAAGCCACAGGAAGTGCCCCTGAAGGCTGGGGCCATCTGTGAGCTCAGCTGCCTGGTCTTGCTCTGCCAGCTCTGATGGTGATAGAAAGGTGCCATTTGCTGAGTTCTGGCCGAACCCAGGATGCCAAAGGGACAGGGCAGTCATGGGCTCATCCAGGCCCCACTACCCCTCTGTTTCACACTGATGCCACAGGGGGTTGCCTTCTCTAACAGCTGGGACAATTGCTTTTGACAAGTAAAACTCTCAGACAAATCAACCTGTTTTGGGAGAACTCTAATTAGCCACATCATTCCAAACCCTAAACTTCCCCTAAAAATAGACACAGTGCTGTCTACTTCATGTTCTGCATATTCTTTAGCTATTGCAAGATAGAGCTTGCAAAAGTGACTGAATGAATGTCATCCTGGTGGAATTTCAGCCATTCTGAGTTTATTGGGTTTTGGTTGTTAGTTAAAGCTGGTGTGGTGGATAAGTGGAAATGGAAATGATAAGGATGCTTTGGTTCTCATCAGACCTTGGCCCCTTCCTCTCTTCATGCCCTTGAGCAAGGAAGGAAGGTTCAAGATCTCTTTAAATAATTTGCAGAGTTGGCCTGCAGCTTAATTAATTCATGTTCATAAAACACTTGGGGATCTTTAAGAAGTGTTATTTAATAGTCTGAGTTTTGCTGTCAGCTATATTAGCACAGTCTCATTTATGAACACTTGGCAGAACAAATATGCCAAGGGGGGAACTTCTCGAAAGCACTCAGCTGGTGTTTTCAAAAGTAACTTTCACCAAGACACATAGTAAAATCTTAAAAAGAGGTCTAAAATTCCTTGTGAGTTTTGGCATCCTAAACTCATGGTGGCTTATGGGGAAAGGTGCATTTCTTGTTGAGAGTAAGCTGGAGACAGAGTCTGTGCCACCCACCAGGCACTTGTGTCAAGGGCACACAGAGGGCACAGGGGTCCTGTGTACAAGAGATGTCAAACACAGTGGGTGTCCATGTGTCTGTGCCATGGGAATTGAGTCCTGGTATTGCCCTATCCCCACAGACTAAGTCTCTGAGGCAGGACAGAGAGATCCCCTTGCCCCAAGCTGTATTTATTTCCATGAGGTGAAACTAGTGTTTGGATCCTTCTGCTCAGAGGTGGGGGGACAGAAATGCCTGCAGTATTTTGAGATGCAGCAGTAGGAACAAGTGACTCTCCGCTGTCATCCAAGCCACTTTTAGACTCCAAGCGCTCTTTAAATATTGCAGCGGATGTCAGGCAGGAATTGTTTAACTAATAAAGTATCATTTCTAATTTGTAACGACCTTGGTGGTTGAGTTCACCCGAGGGAAGCATTGCTGTAAGAAGAATCAGTTTGGGGCAGAGCTGTTTAATTAGTGAGCCTTCCGGGTTTCGTTCGAGGGTTGGAAGAAATTAAAGCATTTTGTCATCACAGTCAGAAGAATGTATGCTCATAGGCTTTGGTTTATTTTTTAAAACTGCTAAAGTAGCCTGGCTTAACCTCTACCAATGCCAGAAGTAAACAGAAGATAGTGAAAAAAACAGTGTGCAATGTTTTTTAGAAATTTTAGGAGACCACAGCAGAGTAGGAATAGAAGAGAAAGCAGATCAAATAAAAGTTGCAATACAGAATTTGCTGAGGGTAAGGCAAATTTCTTGGCCAGTACCCAGGATGAATGCCAGGGAGGCAGACAACTTCTTGGCCTGATACTTGTCTTGGATATTTATCTTGGATTATTTAGGATGTTAATCTCTGTTCCTGCTACTGGTTTCTTCACATGCAAAGCATCTCTTTTTCTGTTTCTTGGTAACAACTGAATTTCTTCCCAGGCAGTAAATCCTAATTGACTAGGTCTAGCTGGGCAGGAGTGGAGTGGGAAGGGGAACACAGCTGCTTGCCCACACCAGGACACAGTGCCAGGACTATGCATGTTCAGGAGCTGCAGGCACGCACCTGTGGGTTTGATGCTGTGTAATGTGGGGATAGCAAGGGGTGTGGACTGGCTCTGAGCCTGCACATCCATGTGCACATGCTGGGCAGCTGCTCTGCTCTCTCTGTGCCTTATCACACCAGCCAGTGTCAGCTCCGGACTCTGACTCGTTGCATCTTTGCAGCCGTGACAAGTTTGCCCTCAGCCAGATCCAGCCCAAGGCTGTTCAGCCAAGGAAGGAGCACTGAGTTTTGTTTCCTGAAGCACTGTGGCTTTTTGGCCATAGCTGATGGCAGGGTCTATGAGGGATTTGGGAACTGTGATGGACCATGGGAGGATATTGGGGTTTTAAGGAGATGAAAGAGGGAAGGGGATTTGGAGAAAGTTGGTGTGTCTTTACATAAGTTTTAAAGGAGACAATAGGAGAGTGATTGAAATCTCCTCTTCAACCTCTTCAATCCCCCTCCCCAGCACTGTATCCCAGCACAGAAATCTCCTGGGGCCTGAGGTTTCTTTCTCCTTCACACTCCCCAGCAGCACCTACTGCACACAGGTGGTCTCAGGAAGAGACCACCTGTGTTCATGCCTGTTCCGAGTTTCTCTGAGTTGCCACTGATGTCCAGAGCAGGTTCTAGCCCTGGAACACTCTGAACAGAGAGTGGGATGCTTCATCATGAACTGCTTTGTAGCCTTGTGTTTCTATCACCTAGGGTGAAAGGGAGTAACTTGAAGGAGTAAAGGATCAGGAGATTTTTTCTGTCCTTAGTGTTTTCCTGTAGCTGTGGGAGGTGTAAGAGATCAACCAACCAGCATGTAAATACAGAAATACAAACTTGAACTCCCTCCTTCTGTCGCAACATGTGCAGTCTATCTGCACATCTAACTGTATTTAAGGAAGGAAGCTATGGATTAGATCCATTCTCCAAGGTCACATCAGTCCTGGATTGGTGAGCTGTTTAGTACTGAGGGAAGCATTGTTGTCCCTAGATTTCCTATCCCAGCAGTTCTCATTTTGTATGAGAGAAAAGCACTTGTCTCTCCTCTCCAAACAGGTCAAGTTTTACTCTTCTAGCAGTGTAATTCTTAGTCCCTCCATTTTCATGCAAATGCTTCTCTCTCAAAGCCTTCTGTGCTGCTCCAGCCATGGCCAATTTTCTCAGTGTCTCTTCAGAACTGGCTAATTGCTCAGTGGCCCAGAAGCACAAAGCACAAGCAGTGCTGGAGGAATCTGGTGTGCTGCTGTGCCCTGCCTTCATGAGGATTGCCTCCTCCAGAGCCAGTTTGGATAAGGAAGGAAGGATAAGGAAGCACATTACAAATGAGCTTGGGTCTCATAAAAACTGACCTGCAGCTTGATGGCTTACTCTGAAATCTGAAAATGCTTTTTGGTTTCTTTTCAGTCCCTCCCCTGTTATTTAGTCTGGTTGCATGTAGCTGCTCTCTGTACTATTAGGGGGAGAGCTGGGGAACACAGGTGCACCCAGGGACTTGTGAAACCCTGTGTCTGACTGTTCACAGCTTTCTGTGACACTTTTGTAGGCCATGTAGGGATATATGCACAGGTGCTTATTCTTCGGTGTGGGAAGGAAACCCAGTGCTGAGGCCTTCAAGAAGAGGAGGTTGGAGACGTGTACAGACAGGTGGCTCTGAGGCTGCCTTGGAGCAGGAGGGTCTGGAGGTGGTTGCTGTGGCAGTCTCTGGGTTCAGGGCATGTAGGTCCCAGCAGGAGGCTGTGCCACTGGTGTGGAGCTCACCAGGGTGTGAGCAGCACTGCTTGTGGCCTGAGGCTGTTTTGCTGCACAGACCTGTGACTCATAACTGTAAATCAGCAACCACCAAAGGGAACACCAGCAAACACAGGCTCCCGTGCCCCTTCTGCCTTCTCCTTGCCCTCCATGAGTTCCTGCCCTGACACTGTGCTAGGAAAGCCATTAGCAGGAGGACCTTTGCATCCCCATAGGATCTCTTCTCCCTCCACTGTCCCACATCAGGTTCCTCCCAGTCTAGCACAGCCTGAGATAAAATGAAAGGACTGTCTACGCCTGGGAAGCTGTTACTTGGGAAATGAGATGGTCCATGTGCCAGCAGGCTACACTTCCTGGGCAAAATGGAAGCCTTTGGATATTTACCTGGACACCCTGGGCCCCACAGTTACAAAGGGTTCTGGATCCTGAACAGAGGTGTGGCAACCTCAGGTACTCAGCATGTACTGAGTAGGGGTAGATCGACAGGACTTGAATACTCTCATTAAATCTGTTTTCTTTGCTTTTGGTGAAACAACTTCTGGGTTATCAATGTACGTGAAGGGGGAAGACAGCTCCATGTAGCAGAAGCATTGTTGAACCCCAAGGTCAAGAGCTGGAATTTTTCTTCCTTTTGCTGTTCCTGGCCACATCTTCAACCTTTTTTGTTATGTAATGTCCCTTTCTGTGGCTGCTGTGTTTGGCAGTTGTTGGAGAGAGAACATCAGCATATTTACAAGTTATTTTAAGTCAATTCCCAGTGGTCAGGGTGGAATGTGTTTAGTACGTTAAATGGAAACATTGGCAACTGAAGCAAGAAAAGGTCCCATTTTACAAAAAATCCATAGTACTTATGAATAATTTCTAAAGTGCAAGTCTCATTCTGTGAGGTGCTGTGTGTTGTCAAGGGGATACTGACAAAGACAAGAAGACTGGCTTTGACTTTTTAGTTTTTTCTTTGAAGGTCTGTATAATAAAAAGAGTTGCCTATGTTTGAAAGTGAGTGAGACTGCTCCATTTTGCAATACTAGTGGTTTGGAAAAAAATACTAGGGGGATTTGGTTTTGTGATCAGTAATAGTCAAGACCGCCTAGGCATAAATTTGGTGTGTGTCCTTGGATTTGCTGTCCTTAGTAACTGAGATCTCAATTTGGCCAAGCAAAATCGGTTACTAGTTGTGCCTTGTTTACACCTTCCCTTTTATTTCCTTCCACATTGGTGCTGTTGTGTTGCTACGAGCACTGTTTTATCTGCAGGCTTTGCATCCTCTTCCTTTGTGCACAGATTGTGTCTGTTCTTTGGTGTCTGCCATCCTAGAGCTCCCCAGGTCCCAGCAGTCTGGACTTTGCTCCTCTGCAGCCTGAAGAGCCCATTGCTGCCTGTCCTGGGAAATGCCTAATGCATGAGAAGGAGCCTTGCCTTATGTTTTCAAAGGACTTTCATTTTGGTTAGATCTGCAATTGCCTGAATATGCCTGTTCAGCTTGCACAGTTCCTCTTTGAGCCAGAGCCTCAGCTTTCTTCAGTGCCTTGGCAGAAAGCACAGGGCAATATTATGGCAAGTGAGGCACTGCTCAACCTCACAGGATCTGCTTGGCTCACCTGTTCTTCCTGTTTCTTTATTTGTCCTCTGTGCATGTGTTTCTCTGTAGATGACTTAAATCCCATCCTGGAAATTGGGGTATCCTGAGAAATCGCCAGTTGCCAGTTCTTTGCCTGAATAACAGCCCCAGTACTGGGGGCAGAGGGCAGAGGGTCCCCGAGGGGAACAAGCTGTTTTCACAGCATGGCTTTGGCAGAGCCAGCAGTGGAGGCTTTTTGGGAGGCTCTCATTCTTCCAGCAATGGCTGGGTGGGAGTGCAGGACTGCCAGCCATCAACCTGCTCTGCAGAGAGAGTTCAGTGTTCAGCCCCCCTGCCAGAACTGATTAGAGTGGCCTGATGAAGGAGGTAACACGGGTGCTTATCCTCTAGGTCATCTGAGGGTGAGCTGATTTTATGCCAGAGAGCCCCAAGCCTCTCTCAGGAGTGCAGCTATTCCTGAGCACTGGCTCTGCACAAGGGAATGAAGGAGGAAAGCTTGTTGACTCAGCCCCTGAGCCACAGGGCATGTTTGAAGGACAAGGTGATGGCTTGTCATGAGAACAAGGTGGAAGGCGATAGCTGGGGCCTTGGAGATCCAGCCATGGTCCTGACCTCTGTATGTCCTTGGATGAGATACAGCTCCTCTCCATGTTCAGTAGGACGAGGACACCCATCTCCCTCGGAGCCACAGCAGCCAAGTGACATTTGTCCATAGGCACTATGGATCAACTCTCCTACAGCCTCTTCCCTCCTGCTGACACATCCAATACAGTCATACCTCAGGAGTGGAGCTGCACTTGGGGTGCAGTGATGGACAGCCCTGTCCCACCAGGGCCCAGATCCTGGAAGGCTCTCCTGCCTCCTTCCTGCACAATGTCACAGACTATTGAGCCCAAGATTCCTAGCTGAGCTATCCAGGTCACTGAAAACTGCACAAAATTAGGAAGTGGAGCCAGGGACAGAGGGAAGAGATGGCAGTGGTATGAGCAAAGGGATGGGAAGCTGGATCATAGTACAAGTAGGAAGGAGCAGGCACCCCATGGGGGACCTGGCCAAAAAAGCGCACAAAATCCTGGAATGTAGGTCAGCAGCTCCTTGTTAGCTCTCTACCTCCACAGTGTAGGCTTGGCCTCTGTTTGCCGTGGCATCCACTGGTCATGCAGTCAAGGTGGAGAAATGTAACTGATTCTCCCCAGCTCATGGTTGTGTGGTGTTTTAAGCACCTAAGAACTCACTCAGCAGGGATGGAGAACAGGACGCTGGTCTTCATTTGCAAGACTCTTTCCCATCATGTTTGTGCCTTGCCTTACAGAATCCAGTAATGCCCCAGAGCTTGGAGAAGGTGGGCTTTTACTCTTCTTGGAGCTCTACAAGGAGAATGGATACAAATTGAGAGGGGAAATTTAGGTTAGATATTAGGAAGAATTCTTTTCCTGTGAGATTGGTTAGACCACAGGACAGGTTGCTCAGGGAGGCTGTGGATACCACAACCCAGGCAGTGTTCAAAGCCAGGTTGGATAATGTCTTGAGCAGCCCCATCTAGTGGGATGTGTGCTTGCCCATGGAAGGGTGGTGGTTGGGACTCGATGGTCTTTGAGATCCTTTCCAACCCCTTAAGGTTCTATGATTCTGTGATATCTTGTGTCCCTGGGCATTGACTGGGAGCTCTGGGACAGTGCTCCTCATTGCACAGCCTGGTGGTATTTGCTACAGTGACAAATGCAGGAAATTTGTCATGACCTGGAATAGGAAGAAATGCAGCTATGAAGGCCAAAGGAACAGCTTGATATCTGGCACATTCCTGCAACTCCTCCTGAGCCTCTGCCAGAGCCTGACACAGCCTTCCCCAAACAGCCGGCCTGGGCTGGAAAGGGCTGAGGCTGCCTGTGGAGACACAGAGGGCAGCTCCCTGCATGGGAGTGTGTCTGTACCATTGTAGAACACACCCCAAATGCATTGCTGTGAAAAGCCCTTCGCTTGCAGACTTCACCTGTGGCTTTTGTGACTCTGGGTGCATCCATGTGAAGCCCTTCATGCCCCTGCATGCCCTGATCGAAACCATCGCACTGCTTCCAGCCCTTCCTGAGCCTCTGCCCAGCTCATGCTTGGGCCACCTCCCAGCCTCCTCCAAAAGAAAAGAAACGGAGACACCTACACCTGCGGGCAGGGCAAATAAATGTTCCTTGCGCAAATTGATTTGATGGGGTCAATGCAGAATTGTTTAAACGAGAGAAGGGAAGGGATCACGGATGAATAAAATGTCTCACTGCTCACAGAGATGGAACTGACGCAAGAGGATTATTTTTATCCTGTGGAGAAAAGGAAGAGCCCTGTGAAGCAGAGGAGAAGAGGGTCTGACTTACAATCCTGCTGGCTGTGTGAGATGCAGTGATGGCTACAATCAAAGCAGCTCCGAGGTTCTCCTGGAGGGGAACTGTCATGCTCCAATTCACTGACTGATCTTGTGAGAAGGGATGCCAGGCACCGACTGCGTGAGGCCATCTTAGGGCAAACATCCCCTGGTCTCCTCTACTCCCATATCTCACCAGGGAGCTGCCAGTGATCCCACTGCTCTCAATCTAAGGTGTGCCTGACCTCCTCACCCTTCACGGGGTCTGGTCAGTGCAGAGACCTGTTCTGCCAGGATAATGTTGTGCTTTCCAACCTCCCACCTATTGGGCTGAAATCTTGGTGTCTCCCAGAGCACCTTCCATGAACTGTGCCCTTGCTGCACCATATCCTGTGGGTGCTGCCCTCCCCAGCACAAAGAGATCCTTTCACATGCCTGCCCGTGATGCTCGCATTCCTCTGCAGTGGCAGAGCTGGCTGTTTTACTGTTTCACAGGAGTGCCAAGTCCCATCCAGGTGATTATCCCTCTAACTCCAACCCTGATGGCAGAACAGTCCATCCCCACAATCCTGTTTTTGTGCTGAGGATTGTCCCTGCTCACTCACAGTATCTTGCATCTGTCCTTGCTAATTCACATGCAGGTTTTCCAAATCATATCTCTGGTCCAGCAAAGTAATTTCAAATTCCAGTCCTGGCTTCCTGGACACCTGCAGCCTTCCCGTCTGTCCCACTATCCAAGCACTAACAGAAACTCTGACCAGATCCCCACCAGAGCTGTGAGAGTTACACACATCTCAGTGCTGACAGCTCTGGGTACAAATATTCAGCTGCGTCTTACGAGTTTCTACTCACTTTATGTAGATCTATTGTCTCACTTCAGGATCAGAATATCGAGGGAGACAATGGCAAAGTCTTCCCGAGGTCATGGTTAATGACTTCCGTGCCTTTCCAGTCCACAAGGTGTGTTGTGCTATTGCTAAAGAAATCAGATTGGTGCAGCATGACTTCTTTGGTGTAAATTCACATTAGGAATGATGCATTTCAGGCACTTATAGGTTGTTGACTTGTTCCATTCATCTTCTGAAAAGTGAGATTAAACTAAATGGTTTTCTTTTCTAGATAGTTGCTGCATTTACCTCTTTCAGCTTCCTGATCCCTATCATCTCCTGAAATTCCCCCAGGAAATGCATCAGATTAAGGTGTTAGGTTGATCAGGTGTAGTAACTGCTGCCCTTCCCAGGGCCTGGGGCTTTTGTGGTCAGGATGGTCTCAAACACAGTAATCAAAACAAAGTGCGTGGATACAGATAGCACCTTCTATTACACAAGTAATTATTCCTGGGAAGGAAAGAGAAATGCTTTTGCCCCAAAGCTGGTATTTTATTCTTCAGATATGTATTATTTGAGTTAATAAAAGTCATTGCCTTTCCCTGCAAGTCTGTGCTGTCTGGGTACACACTAACCTGCTCAACTAGACCAGAAATCTCCCCACGTGGTTACTGGTGTTGGCTCTTATATACTGAGGAGAGGGAAAAGGATCCTTCCCAGAAGCACAGGAGTGAGCATGAATATCAGCACTGCTCAGTTACTGCTTTCTTATTTTTTTGCCTCATCTGATTTTTTGATGATTATATAGACTTGCTGTCAGAAGTAAGATGCCAAAACAGTCAGACACCAGAATGACCAGAAACAACTTTGCAAATGCAACTGTGAGACTGGAGGATGCTCATCTTTCTCCAGGATTAGGTTTCCTGCTTTGATCTGCACTGAAGCAACATGCTAAGCCAGGGCAATGAACTCAAAGGCTGTCATTTTGTCTGGCCTGGCCAACCAATGGATGTTCAGTGGGAGCGCAGGAAATTAATAGTTTTGTTTATTTCATGTCAATAACAACAACAACAAAAGCATGCCAGGCTTTGCCTCTTGGTTTGAGTTCATAACAGAGCTGAGCAAAAATCTGGTTTCAATTGGTTTCAATTAGAACTTCCTGCTCAAGAGGAAAAGCTGTGCTTTAAAACCTGTGCTGTAAAAGCACTGCAGCCCAAATGACTCCTGCAACCTGAGGGCTGAAAAAGTTAGGCTGCACAAGTGAAATGGAAGCCCACCTTGACAAACCTCTTCTTGTCTGCTGCCATGAGGCCAAATGCAGGACTGTGGAGGTGCTGTCTCACTCAGCTCAACCTCATGGGGTTTTCCAGCCTAAAGCACCAGCAAAAGAGAGGGGTGTGCGTCCTGCTTCTGCAGCCAGGAGAGCCTGGGATAGCTTGAGCCTGAAGTGCAGTGCCTTGGGATGGAAATCCTGACTGGCTCAGTGGGGTGTAAAGACTTGCAGAAAGATCTGCCATCCCTTCTGCAGTGACAGGGAAAACTCCAAGTTGCTTACGCCTTGCTGTGTGGCGAAATTTCATTCTTGAGAGTGTTTTACCCTGCTCATAGCCAGGGATGTGCTGCCAGCCATGATTTTTCAGATGCCTGTGTGGTAGGCAAAGCCTTCTTCAATCAGACCTGCATTTCAAGTCAAGGTTAGTCTGAGCTCTGACTTAGAAAAGCACCAAGAAAATGGGGCAGCACCACTGCCTACCTGCAATGGAAGAGAGAGATATGGCTTGGCAGAGAGAGCTCCAGTGCTCAGTTCCCTTATCTCTGAAATCCTCAGTGGCTGGCTGAGCAGGGGTTAACAAGACAAGGCAATTGGTATTTCCAATCCGTATCTTCTCTCCAGGGGCTCATTGGAGAGGTACAGCCTTTGTGCCTGTGCTTCACAGCCTGTGCTTTTGGCTTTCTGCAGGCTTTAGTGAAACCCCTGAGTGCACCTTTCCTCTGCCTCTCCCTGAGTGAGTAACCCCAGGTTTTTGAAAGGCTTGTGTGGATTGGGTTGGGAGGTGCTACAGAAACGCCACACATTATGTGATGTGGTTGAGGGACTCAGAGGAAACTTTAAACATTGCAATTGACCCGTTTCCCCTGCTTCAGAAAGAATCACTTGTCTATCAACATGAGTTCTCTTCAACGCCATCACACTCCCTTTTACACGTGGTACTCCATGGGCTTTCAGCGTGACTTAACCATTGCTGTTTGGCTCAGACCTGTGGCAAACCCTTGTCAAGATACTACTTATGCCTCAAAGAATGGCTGAACATGGACTTTCTCAGAAAATAATCACCCTGCTTAAAAGAAGAAACAGTACAAAACGCCTGTATGGGTTCTGTTAAAGAGAGCTGGGAGCAGCAGAACTTTAAATGTAACTAGGAGGGGTTCTCTGCACACATCCAGGGTTGACGCTGCAGTGGAGGTGATTGATTGGTTGACCCATTGATTGATTGATTGATGGGAAATAGAAATGGGAAGTGAGTCTTGAAAGACAAAGATGGTTGACCTAAGGCCTAGGAAACATAATTTCAAGGAGGTTTTGAGGACATTGCCAGTAAATTAAGCTTTATAACTTATAATTTAAAATGTGTAATTAAAGATTGTATATGTAATACAATTATATTCTATATTGTATGCATATATCAGATATTATATAATATATAGTATGTAATGCAATTCTATATAATATCTAAATATATTTTAACAAAATATTATTTGATTTCATCCTAAAGGCACCTACACGGGGAGGGATTTGCAATGAGGGAAAGCTCTTTAAAATCAGCAGACAGAGATATAATGGGATTTGGCAGCTGACCAAATTAAACAAGGGCTTGAGCACACCTATTTAGCATGGCACTAGCTTGTCTGCATCCCTCAAACTCCTTTAGGTCAAAACACCTTGTCTTTTAGTGAAAGCTCTGTTTTAGCTCCAGGAAGAGTCATTGTTGTGTTCAGGTTACTGACTGAAGCTGTGTGAATCATAATCATTATTTCGGGGTTTGAAAAGATATAAAATCTACTTCCACTTTTTGATCTTAACTGACGTGACAGGGGAATTGTCAGGCAGCATTACAGACAGAGATTCACAGCTTTTACAAAGGGGTAATGACAGCTCAGAGCAGGCCACGTAGCTGCATTTACAGACTCCTGAACCCCTCACTTTTGTTGATTATGGCTTGTTTTTTAGCCTGTGTGTTAAACAATCAAACTGCAAGTGCTCAGCAACAAGGTGCTACAGTAACAGTGGGAATTTATTGACACTAAACCCATGTTTTCATTTTTTCTGCCACTGATTTAAGCATAGTGGGATAACATATACCTGTCCTACGTGTCTGGGATTATATAAGCTCCCCTCTTGTGTCAGCTTTTCAACTTGTTGGTAGGCATGGGGAAACAATCTCATCCCTGTGGTGCCAGCTCTCACAGACTCCCAGTCCAGCTTCCTCCTTGGTCCTCTCACCATCTGCCTCAGGCTTCTGCTCTCCATGGGTTTTCTCCAGAGCTTCCTGTTGTCATTTTTTTACTGAAGGAGCTTTTTCTTCTCTTAACCTCTTTGACACCAACATTCAAATTGGTGTGTGTAGCTTCCACAGCATCTAGATACCCTGGGAGCATGGTGCTGGGGACCTGATTCCCTCTGTGCCAGCGTTCTCCAGGGCCTGTGTTGGTCTGCACTGCTCCTGACATTATGAGCTCTACAAGGTTTAAGAGGATATTTGCTTAAAAATGCTGTCTGCAATAAGAACATAATAGCAGAGTAAGCATCTTCCAGTTACACGTGGTGATGAAGAACATAATGATAATAGGATCTTCCAGTTCACATTTGGTGATGAAGAACATCCTGGGATTGCAAAGCCACAGGCACCTTCAGGCTGGAGGTGATGTTGGGATATCTCTAGTGCAGCCTCCAGCTCAGAGCAAGTACAGCCCTGAGATCAGACAAGGTTGCTCAGAGCTTTGACTTCTCTTGAAAAACTCCAAGGCTGGAGATCTCACAGCCACTGTGGAGTCTTGTTCCAATGACTAAGTGTCAGAGTGAAGAAAAACTTTCTTATGTCACGTTAAATTTTTCCCTGTTTCAGTTTATGACTCTTGTGACTCATTCTCCTGCTGTGCACTCCTACAGAGAGTCCATTTCTGTCTTCTTAATATCCTCCACTTGGGTGCAGGCAGGTGCCTGTTAGGTCACCCAGAACTACATCTGCTATGGGCTGAGCAAGCCCAGCACTCTTAGAATCTGTTCAGTGCAAATCCTCCAGCCATCAACAGTCTTGGTAGTCTCTGCTGGGCTCAGTCTGGTATATCAACACCTCTGTTCACCCCTTAAACTGCCTTCTGCCTCTCTTTCTGAAACCATTAGCTGAAGATGAAGACCTTTCAGAGCCTGTTTTTCATCACCAGGGCAGAGAACAGACACACCAGTCCAGCACAGCTGTCATCTCCTTATTTCTTTCCTTCCTAGAAAGCTCCTTTCCTTTTTTTTTCAGTGACTAAGAACATGGCACACAGGACCAGGGACAGGAGGTGAGAAGGGTTCATCCTCTTTGCTTTCTCTCATCTCTCAAAATGTCTTTCATTAACACTCACCTAGTGTTTCTTAATTAGTGCTTTCTGGCTTGGAACTGCCTGCCTGTGTTGCAGAAAATCCACACAAGCTCTTGTCTGTTGTGTGACAGGAAATATCGAACATTTGGGCTGTTTGCTAGACTGACAGCTGCTCTTACACCATGGATTACACAGGGGCTGAGTGTTGTTCTCACCCTCAGCCTCTTGGCTTTACCTGTCCCTCCTGAGGGAACCTTCTGTGGTTCTGGTGCCAAGCCAAATGGCAAGTGCATGTCTGAGCTAAACCAGGAGAGTGCAGAGAGTGCAGAAGTTATGCCAGAAACAGGAAGAGTAACCAGCTGAAAAATCACCACAAAAGAGCAGTTTTCAGTGAAAAAACTGGGATGAAATCTCAGAGCAGTCTGCAGGTTTATTTGGGAGAATAGATTGGTGTCCTCACTGGCATTTCAAATTTCTTATTCATTCCTCAGCTGATCTAGCAGAGTTCACTTATAAAGTCTTGGGAGGACCTGGCAGCATGGAGGTCACAGGGACTCTGAAAGGCTCTGTACCAGATCTCCACATGGGGATATGGACTGAAATTGAGGAAGTGGTTTCAGTGAAGACTGAAGTACCAACAACATCTGCCAGGGCTGGTCTCCACTGTGCTTGATTCTGCATAGGTACAGAATGTGAATCAAATTTCTGTGATCCAAAGACACAGAATTATACTCATGAGCCCAGTTTAGTCAGTAATCCCATGCCTCCAACAGGATATGATTTAATCAAGGAGTGAGGGGAGAATTTGTCTCATATTATGTACACCACAATAGAATACAAACCCCAGATTGTCATATAGAAAACAATGCCTTCCTTTATGGTTAAATCATGGATTGCTGGAATAAATGAGCTCTGTTGCAGGTTCTCTGCTTCTGTTGCTGGATTGCTGACTCATTTACAGGTGGTTGCTGGGGAATTTAAATTGCAAACAACCATTCATGATGATCCAGACTTCTTAAGGCTTTTACAAGCTAGGGAGAAGCTGGCACTCTTTCTCCAGTTACCTTCTTCTCACCTTCAGGACAGTTACAGCTCTCACCTAGGGATGTTATGCATCTTTATGGCAAAGAGGGCGTTAATGCAAGTATAATTACTGTAATTTGGATTTAATTTTCTGAGCACAAGTGCCTCCTTTCTGTCTTCCTTTTATTTCCTGCTTGGTTGCCAGCTGTGAAAACGTCTCTTTCCAGGATTGTTCTTGGTGCCAGGCATGCAGCAGTGTAATGGGCTCATCCCCTGCTGGGCTGTGTCTCACCCAGCTCTCAAGTGATGGTGACTCTTCCCTCACAGGGAGGGGAAGAGCTGGATCAACAAAGGGCCAGGAGAAAGCACCATACCTTGGCATTTCTGCCTGCATCTCCCATCACTTTACATGCAGGATCCACAGGGTTTAACTGTTTTGTGGGAGAAGCAGTGGGATATAGAGGGTTGAGGCAACATTATTCTGCAAACCAATTGCTTCCACTGCTCCTCTAAGGAAGTTTAGGCATCTCCTTTGTGCCTGTGGAGAGAAACAACCTTGGTTGTCACCTTGAGCACCCTGAAAACATCACCAAGTTCTTGTTCAGTCCTTATCAGTTCCCCCCAGACCCGCAGCCTGACAACACATCTGACTTTCAGGGATTTCCTCACACCAGGGTGATACCAGGAGTCAGTGCCTGTGCTCAGATCAGAGAGAGAAATGACCCCTCCTGAGATGATGATCTGACTCTGCCATTGGAATCTGCAGCCAGAAGTGCTATCCAGATGTGACAAGATCTCTGCCATCTCCATCAAGGAGATCCCTCCTTTAAGAAGGATACCTCCTTCAAGGATACCTCCTTTAAGGGCCCCCAGGAGGAATGGTGGCTGTTTGCCTGGCAGCACTGCCCCAGCCATGTCCATCTGTCCAACTCCAGCAATACAAAGAGTGAGGCAAGGATCAGGCCGTGTTTGCTGGTGTTTTGAGGCTTTCAGTGACACTATGGTGACCAGCTTTGTTTCATAATTCCAGCTGTTAACCCAGCACTGCCAAGCCCATCACTAAACCATGTCCCTGAGTGTCCACATAGCTTTTAAATACCTCCAGCACTGGTGACACCACAATTTCCCTGGGCAGCCTCTTCCAGTGCTTGACAAGCCTTTTTGGTGAAGGATTTTTCCATAGTGCACCTTCCACTGGGTGTTAAGGATGTGCATCAATGTCGGTGAGCCTCTGTCAACAGGTCCCCTCTAGTCCTTACACCTGCCTTTATTTGTCAGATCGTTTATTTTGCCATCTTGGCCACTGTTTTGCTGAAACTGGCAGCTCCTGGTTAACCTTGCTCCGTCTTTGATACTCGTGGGACTCGCTTGGCAGTGGAGAGATTACTTTGGGAAGTGCTTGCCTTAAGGACCTTGATGACTTCCACATAATTTTCTTTCCAGCATGCCTCTATTTTGCAATACTTTGTTTCAAAGAATATCCATTAGTTTCAGCAGCCAGCTGAGCAGATGGGTTTAACTGGTCTATGGCTCTGAAGTAATTACATTTTGGTACAACAGAGACGCAGCAGCAAACATGTAAAATTAATTCAGGTGCAGCATCCCAGTCAGTGTCTCGAAGCAAAGAGGACTTTAGGGAGGCCACTCCTGGCCACGCTGAGACTGTGCTATTGGCAGTGTGGACAATCACTAGGAATATCTCCCTCTGGTTTCCACAGATGATGTTGGATTGGCTTTTCCCATGGCCAATCCCTTCTTCAAAAATGTGTTGGTATCAGAGAGATGGGTTACTGCGCCCATCTCTCTCTCCTGCTTCTGTTATAATTAAAACAGCAATATATGCATGAAGCAATTAGATTTTAATAATGCTTTTCTAAACAGGATGTCAAGGAGCTTAGTACAAAGACTTGGGCTGGAGCCAGATCAGCGTCTTAAGACTGGATTGTGGTTAAAACTGGCTGTCTCCTGCTTGAACAGCTTACACAAACACAGAATCCAGATTTGCTTTTTATTCAGAGTGTACCTCATCTTTGTCTCCAGACAGGACCCAGAAGAGCCCCTGTTGCTGGGTGGCAGGGTCAGGGTGACGTATGTGTAGGGACACATCACCAGTGTGTGTGGTAATCTGTGTGTGCTGGTGGGACAGGAGCATCCCCACCTCCAGCCCTGCTTCCATCCCCATCCCTGCGTGCCAGGGAGCCCAAACCCAGGTCCATCCTGGGCTCCTTCCTGCAGAGCAGCTTTTGGCCAGGTCAGGCCATATCAGCTGGCAGTGTCTCCCAGAAGGAAATGAGTGCTTCTGTGTGTGTCTGTGCCCCAGGGGAGCGCTCCCTGAGCTGCTTCCCAGCATGTTGCTGGAATTCTCCTGCACTGTTTTATCCTGTCTGCTTCTGGCTGATATGCAGTGCTTGGGCCCTGCATTTGCAGTTGGATGAGCAGGAAT
>NW_005054471.1:1157440-1169155 GCF_000277835.1 Geospiza fortis | reverse complement strand
ATCATGGACAGTCTGATGCAGCTGGGTCAGTGAGCATGGTTGGGGAGTGTGTAGCACAACCCCAGCATCACTGCAGGATATGTGGGCTCAGAGGGCAGATGCCTCAACAGGCAGCAGAAAACATGGACCAGAGCTATGCCAAGCCCACTCCAGGAGAGGACTGACACCAGCAACACTCAGGAGCTCCCTGTGGTGGAATACAGCTGTCTGTCTGTCTGTCTGTCTGTCTGTCTGTCTGTGGGGCAGGAAGGGATTTCTCAGCTGCCATAACTGTGTGAAATCCCAGGGAAGAACAGCTCTAGCTGCAGGATTTCCTGTCCTTGTCCTGCGTCCAGCTCCTCCCTGACCTCTTTTAAGCCCTGATTTGCATGCTGCAGCGTAACTCAGTCGTGGCTGATGCGATTTAGCGTGACATCCCACGCTGCCCAGGCTAACAGTGTATCTGCTTCCCAGGCCTGGGAGCGTTTGTGTGGCATTCATCATTTGCCTGGCAGTTTCCTGTGCAGCAGGTGGAGAGAAGCTGTGCAAATCATTTAATCTGAGGCAAATGGGGAGTCTCAGTCTGAAGTAAACAGGATGCACAAGGAGGTTGGAGTAACTGGCTGAGGAGGTGAACAGAGAAAGGTCTCACTTACCTGAGCAGAGAGCGCAGGCAGCAGGGGAGTGAGCAGGAAACATGGTCTGATCCTGTTGCACTGCTTTGCACTGCAAAGGCCTCTGCTCCAGTTTTGGGTTCTGGGGTTGAGGGACATGAGGAGCAGGAGAGCAGCAAGGACAGTACAGCTGAGAGGCTGGAAGAAGGGAGATGAGAGAGGTGAGCACTCCCAAAGAGATCCTGCGCTGGCGGGGTAAGGAAGGCAGTGCTCTGAGGTAACAGGACAGCAGGAAAAGACTGAGGGAGAAGGTTTCAGTGGGCATAAGAGGGGCATGCTGACAGACATCTCCAAAAGATGGGTTGGCAGCACCATTCCTGGGAGGGTTTCAAAAGAAATGGCTGTGCAGGTGTTGAGAGCAGAGTGGAACAATCCACTGTGTGGGGCCTCTTGTGCTGGGCACCCCAAGGACTGGACAAGCATCTGTCAGAAGCAGTTTAAGAGGAGCTGCTCTGACCATGGACAAGAGTGCACTAGTGAACTAACCCCTCCTAGCTCTGCCCTGGGTGACTCTATGATTTAAGTGAAAGATACACAAGGAGAATGCCCTGTTGAGATGACAAAATTGTTCACATGGTTGAAATACCTAGTGCAATTTCTGAAGCATCCCTGAGTTCAGTCATGGAGAGCGGGAAAGAGAAAGAGAGGAATGTGGCTTGACATTAAATTGCAGACTGAGTTTTTTCATAAGCAGAAGAGTATCAGTCATAATACATCTTTCATGCCATTGGCATTTAATGTTATTACATATGAGGCTTCTTTGAGCAAGGACATTTATTTTTACTTCTAATAATAACAAAATCCAGTTTCCGGTGTACTTGTACTTATCCAAAATGAAGTACATTCACATGCTCCCATGTAAGTAGCAACCAAGAATATATTTCCTATACAAATACTTTTATGAACTGTATTTAAAAAAATTAAAGAAGGTGCTGTGTTAAAAGAAAAATAGCAACTGGATTTTCTTAAAGCAGTTAAAAGATGATCAGGGTGGATGTGTATATGTTAACAATGGTGGCCAGAGAAAAAAGCATTGAAAAAATTCCAGCTTTTTAAAATATACTGTTCATACAACTGCAAATGTTCTCTCATGAGATGCTGTGCTCTATGATATAACAGCAGCACCCAAGAGTTGCAGGAGCTGCATATTCACATTTGTGTTTGATTGCTTTTATTAAACTCTAATCCGTAACAGCTTACTGAGCTGGCATGCCAAAATGTTAAAGAAAGCTGAAGTAATAAAAAAAAAAAAAAAAAGAAGGAGATGCTGAGTGATAAGGAAATGTTGCTGGGTGGCTGACTGTGCTGCCTGGCAGGAATCAAGGGCTGCAGCTTAAGAATGCTGGGGTCACTGCACTCTGCAAGGCATATCCTTGATATTATCCCTCTGGATGGGTTTGCTGTACGTGCCTGTGGGTTCTGTGTGTGCCCAAGCCTTCCACATCAGGTTTGCCAACCCAAGTGAAGAGGTGCTGCAGATGTGGCCCCTCATGGCAGGTGCAGGAGTTAGGGAAGCCTGCTCAGCTTTTGGATTGTCTAGATTACACTGAGGTTTGGTGTCTGGGTGTCACTGGAATTCCAGCAATATTTGAAGTCAAGCTAGAACACTAGGTATTGACTGTCTAGTGGGTTTTATGGACAATCTCAGTTAAAATCTCATTTCCTTCCTCCCTGCTGCTTGGGTCTGAGAGATCCCACAGCTAAACACTGGGCACTAATGCCCCCACCAGCCTTTGCATCCCATGTCATCATAACACCTGGCATGTAGACAGGCTTTGAGTATTGGGGCTTCCCAAAATGTTAAAAGCTACTTGAAATTATTTATCCCATCCTGATGAGCCAAATGGCACTGCAGAAAATCTGAATCCAGTAGGGCTGGATCCAGGGTTTGAGTGGATGATGCACTGCCTGTCCCCACAGTGAGGTGAAGGAAAGGGCATCCCATTCCCTCTGTCCTTATCCCAGTGGTGGTTTGCACCACCAGGACTCCCTGGGCTTGAGGAAAAAGCTTTTAGGGGTTTTATTCCACTCTGACTCCTTCAGGAGGTCTCAGTGTGCCAGGACAGGATAATTGCCTTGCACAATGAGCACACAATGGTTTTTCTCAGTGCTTAGTACAAGTCACTTAAGTGATGCGACTGAAAATCTTTTCCATGTACCTTGTGAAGAGTTTTTTTTCTCACCAGGCTGCTCTGTTTGAGTAGAGTCTATAGATGTTGGCTCATCTCAGTGACTAAGGCTGATGACACCCAAAAGAAAGCTGTTGTTCATCTCACACACCCCGAGCTCACAGTTAGAGTTTAGCTAAATTGTCCTCAAGGCTGACAAAACACAGTGTGACCTCCTGGGACCCTGTTGCTGATGTTTCCTAGTCACAGCATCTGTGCAGGGTAGAGTTTATGGTATTGGCTCATTTCAGACCCATAATGTCTTAAGATGACTTTAAAATTTATCCTTCTCTTTAAAGCTATTTATTTGGTGATTAGTGAGCTGTGGGTCATGACAACATCCCTCTTTTGAACTTGTGTCAGATAATGGAAAAGACAGAAGACCGAGAGTTTTAAATGGTTTTGGTGGGTTTCTGCAGCTAGTACAGGGATAAATTCAGAAGGAGGTAACAAATCATTGTAATGCCCAGTTCAGAGGAGCTGTGGGGACTGCCATGAGACAAATCTGCACTCAGCTTGGCCTTGTTCACTGAAGTTTTCATGCTAAATGTGGTCTTTTTATGGCTAAATTTAGGTGCCTAAATTAGTGGTCTGTAAGAGACATTGCTCTAGGCTCTGGAGTTAGCAAGAATAGGGAACGTTCTTCAGGGAACAGCTCCTGCTGTGTGCACAACTTCTGCTTGGCCAGAGGACACTGCAGGGGGGTGAGCAAGGAGGTGGAGTCCCAGCCAGCCCCCGGCAGGGCAGGCACAGAGCAGGGAGGATGCACAGGCTGTGCTCCCTGATGGCCATGGATCTGACCAGGCTGTTAGCTCCCTGCTGCTGCTGCTGCTGCTGCATAGACCATCCATTCCATCAGGCATTCCCTCCCCTCTCCCATGGATGTTTGTGGGCAGGCCAGCTCTGTGGTGTGCCGTGGGCAGCTACCCACTTTCTGGGGACAAGTGACCCCTGCCCACATGCCCTGCCCAATTCCTTCTGGTTTATTTCCAGTGACAATCCCATCCTCTTTCAGGTCTGATCCAATTTCGTTTGCACTTCCTGCCTGCTGGATGTCCTGACCTTTGTTCCCATGCCTTTCCTGGCAGATGTGTGCTGCTGAGCACAGGCTGGTCCCAGCACTGTGACCCAATTTAAATGCTGACTTCCAACAAGCAAAGGCAGGCAGCTGGGGCCCTGAGACCCGTGTGCTCTGCTGTGCTTTGGCATGGGCCAAAGCAGATTCCAGGGAAAGTCTCTGAGTCAGGATGTGAGTTTGAGCAAGGTGGAGGTGCTTGCCCTGAGCTGCACAGGTTGTACCTGAAGCTGGAGACAAGAGCATCCTTGAGGCCAGTGATCCTGTGTGGCTGCTGTCACCTGAATGACCCAGCCATCCCCTGGGCTTTTCTGCTGGTTTCATTGCCTACAAAAAATGTTTACTGTGTCATTTGTTTCCAAACAGAAGTGGAATAAGCCTAAATCCTTATCTCCAGTCTGTCAGCTAATCCTTCCATGGGCCAGGAGCGATGCTGTCAGCTCAGGCTGTGAGAATACCTCAAAGCTTTCTGTGGTGGAAAAGCATGTTGCTGTTCATGTAAATGGACTTCTGGAGAGCCCAGAAGTGGTCCTGGCACAGACATCATCCCCAGCTCAGCATAACTCCAGCTTCATCTGCAGCACTGGGTTGCAGTAGGACCATGATGAGGTAGATCTGGGAGGCTTCAGGGCTGCAGCTCTTATCATATTCCTGTTGATCCTATTAAATGTTTGGTTAGCAGCCCAGGGAGATGATGAGGAAAATTTTTCTATGTTCGTGAAGGAGTTTGGCTTTCCTTGGCCTTCCTGACAGAAATGCTCCAGGGAAGCTTCATCTTTGCTTTCATTTGTTGAGTTCACCAGGCCAGTCACCAGTGTGTTTTGGTAATGAAGGAGCCCTTACCCTGGAACTGTCACCTTAACCTGAGCAGAAGGAGCAAGAAAAGATCTTGTCTCAAAGAAATACGTCTCTGAACAGCTGGCAGTCTGTGTGCCCCTTCCCACTGTGGATAATAAGAATAAGCAGTTTTAGGTATCTTCTTGAGGCTTCTTACCCCCTTCAAAACAACTCTGTAAAAGCTTGAACCCTCATGCACAGGAGGCCAGTTCCTAGGTCTGGGCTGCTTTAGAAAATGTCTGGGCTGCTTTAGAAAATGTCTGGGCTGCTTTAGAAAATGTCTAGATCCTGTTCCAGCATGACTGTATCCAGAAGTCCCATGGTGTAAGGAATGACGTCAGTGTCATGACAGCAGCAGGGCAGAGACAGGCCTGTGCCCCTTGGCCAAGGCTCAGCAGGGTAAAGGGTCACCTCTGCTCCCAAGGAAGTTGTGGGGACTTTCCTGACTATGCTCATGTCAGCGTGGTTGACTTCCTTGCCACTTTAAAACATAAACATGTTCAGCCTTGTTTAATCAAAACTTCAGAGCAGATGTTTCATGATTATTCCACCAATGGGAAAAAGACATGGAAGCAGAGAAGTGCCAGCATCACAGCTTTTATGGGAGCTTTATTAACTCAGTGGCATACTGTTCAACTAGGGAATGAAGGCATTAGCCAAGACTCCAGTTTAAATGAGTCCCTTAACCTGAATGCAGCGTTCAGCATGTGCCAGTGTGGGGATGGGTAGTGCTGAGGCTCCCAAGGGTCAAGAGACCTTCAGGCAGCCAGGCCTCATCCTCATCTTTGTCCTAGTTCTCACTCCACCCTTCCCCTTGAGGCTTCACCTCAGTCACCTCCTGCTTCACTTCCAGTGCCAGTACTCACCCTGGGGCTGAGAGGACCATCAAGGGTCCTGCACACTGCCTGTAAGCCTGAGCTCCTTGCCTCAGTTTCCCTGCTTGACAAGCCAGGGAAGACCCCAGACATGAGGTATAGGGAGCATGAGGGCCGTGAGAAACTTGGCAACAAATACAGCAGCATGGACACAAACAGGGGGTTTCTTCCCCATCTCTCCTCCCTGAGGTCACGTTCTGTAAGTAGGGCAGAGTCCATCCCCACACACCACCTTTCCTGGCCCTGCCCTGAGCTTTCCTGCCATGTCCCTCATCACCATTTCAACAGAAACACTTTGCTCTCCAGCTGGAAGCAGTTAACAGTAAAGTCAATGCAAATGCTGTTCTGAGCAGCTCCAACACCCATTCCATGAGCTGCTCAGGGACAGACCTCCCACGTAACCTCAGCTCTGCATCCAGTAGCTTCATAGGGAAGATTGATCTGCCCTGGCTCACCCTCAGCTCCTGATGAGCCCTATGGATGTGGTGTAAGCAGGGGTGTAGGTGGAGGACAGGCTCAGGTGCACACATGGTGGCAGAGTCCCACGAGTGCCCTCTCCACACCTGGCTGTGGCCGCTGCTGGAGGCAGAGCCTTTCTGCGTGAGGAAGTGACACTTCCCCACCTCGTGTGTGCCCTGGGACATCACAATAGCTCTGCCTCAAGAAGGACTGCTCCTCAGAGGTCTGATGCAGCCAGAGTCCCTGGATTTGCAGGAAGCTGCCACGTGCATCCAAGCAGATCCCACCATGCTGCGCTGGTGCCATCAGCGGCCTAGCCAGCTCACAAGCACAAGTGCTCTGGGAGAAGCAGATGACAGAATAAAGGGTAACTTTCCATTCCAGTGCCCCCAAAAGGACATTGTAATTTCCATTCCCTGTGTCATCTTGCTTGCTTGGTTATGTGGCGTTAAATTAGGGCTCTGGTTCAGTTACGGCTCATTACAGGCCTGCGTGTGGCTTTGTTACAGTGGGCTCACAAGCACCAAAGGAGCTGAGCCAGTGTGAAAGTCAAAGTTTTAGGGACAGTTTAGGGACAGACCAGGAGCTGAGCCTTGCCTGTGACTGGTGAATTCAGCAAGGCTTAGTCACAGTTCCCATGGGCCTGCAGGACATCAGGCAGGGTGTGTTCCTGACCCTGCCAGTAGAGGGGTCAAAGGACTTGGGATGGAGATGGATTGGTGGCTTCATCATCTTCTCTTCCCATCTGAGGAAAGCAGGTGCCTCTTTTGCTGTCCTGAGGACCTTTGCGTGGTGCTGTATGTGACACAGAGTGCCAAAGAGAGGAGTTTGAATGCTGTAAGACAGCAAAACAACTTTTCTGCAGAAATAGCTAGGTCCTGAAAAACCTCCAGCAGCTGTGTTTATGCCAAGGCTCTCATTCAGAGATGCTCTGCTGTGATGTGGGCCATTATTACAAACATCCCTTGCAGTGCCCAGACCAGAGCCCCAAATGGTGCTGCTCACCTGTTGGCATTAACACAAACCAGCACTGTCCCACCATGCAGAAATGGACTCTGTAAATAAAAGAACCTGGGCTCATCCCAGTGCTCAGAACAGCAGTGGGGCTGTCTTCTTGGGGGCAGAGGGCTTTCCAAATATCCCTGTCCCCATCCTCCCCCCAGGACTGCTTTCATCTCGGCAGTGTCCTCTGGCAGCTTAGGAAACCTCTGCTCCACCGAGGTTGTGCTGGGCTGGGAGGAGGAAGGACACAGGGAGGGATTCCCCGGGGACTTCCCCCGTTGTCATCACTCGGCAGTGCCCGCGTTTGCTGGAGACACGCAGTGAGATCCATGCGGGATAACAACTTTCCTGGTGCTGAGTGCTGAAGGGAGGGTGTGTGTTTGTAATTGCTGTGCCCGCGGCCATTAGCGGGGCTGGAGAATTGATCTGCTCTAAGTGGGGAGAGAGGAAAGCTGGCAGTCTCCTTCCTCCGACGCTGAGTGCTGCCCCTCTGGCCTTGTGAGAGCACGGAGAGCAGAGGATGTTCTTTGGGGATGCCAAGAAGAGCCAGTACAGCAGCTTCCTGCAGGCTGCCTCCAGGCGTGGTCAGGGATGTTCCCTTACCTTTGCTCTGCTGTGGTGCTGGAGGCCCATTGCCACCTCTCCTGAGCCCACCTGCCAGGCTGTGCCAACCCTCCTGCTCACCTGTGCTAGGCAGCTGCTTCCTGGGGTGCCCAGAGCCATGCTGCACACAGAGGAGCTCCCCAGCCCCAAAGCAGGGGTGTCCCACCAAATCCAGAGGCAAGGCGAGATCCAGCAGGCTGGCAAAGGGGAAGGCTGTGACTGAAAGGCAACACTGCATGATGGAAGTGGTCACTGTGGGGATGCTGCTTTGGAGAAATCCCATGCCATAGATGCTCAGCTGCAAGAGGGCTTGGTGAGCTCAGTGTAGCTTGGAAAATTCCTCTACTGCAGATGTGTCTTATGTGATGTGAACCTGGGGAGCCTAAGCCCGGTTAATCACTTTCCCAAAGTGCCAGAACTCTGTTGAGAGCCATGCTGCAGCCCACAGCACAGCAGAAATATGTTCTGCCCAAAGCACTGAGTGGAATTTGTGCCTTCAGCAGGGACATCATCCTCTGCCAGGCCTGGAAAGCTCCTGCTGCACCCAAACAAGAGAGGGCTGAACTGGACAGGCTCTTTTCTTTGTGCTATGTGATTTGAAAGATGTTGGTAGTTTGCTTTAGCACACAGGCAGGGAGACCCTGGGATGCTTGGGACAGGTGCTGGGGGAATGTGGGAAGGGCTTGTCCTCCTTGCCTGTGCTGAGGTGTGCATCAGGGCTGGCACAGAATTGTGTCCAGTCACAGGAGAGCCTCAGTGAGGAGTTAACAGCACACCTGGGAGCTCTGACTCACTTCTCCCCACCAGGTTAGGGGCTCTCAACACCCAGCTGCTCTCCTGGGAAAAGCCATTTGGGTGCAAAAGGGATTATCCCTGCTCTTCTGGCTGCCGTTGCCCAGAAGCACCTGCACGGGATGGGCATGGTGGAGCTGTTTTGGGAGGTCTGGAAATCTGCACTGCTCTCACTGCCCTAGCACTCTTGCATACCTGGCACCTCTTGGGGGCATAGCTTAGAGGATGGTCCAGTCCCATGGGGCTAAGAAGGTCTAGGAAGAGAGAGGCAGAAAAGGCTTTGAGTCACTGTGGATCAATAGATCCACTATCATTCCCATCCAAACACTTCATTAGTGTCCTTTCCCAGCTCATAGGAGCTTTCACACATCTCACGGCACCTTGGGCTTGAAATATGAGGATAAGCAGGTGCATTCCCCCGTGGATCAGCCTCCAGTAAGGGGTGAGAGCTCAGACACAGCCCTCCCTGTGTTGGATCCCTCCTCATCCCTGCTTTCCTCCCTGCTCACAGTTCTATCCTGCTTGGTCTCTTTGCAGGAGAAGAAAGGCCAGGAGGTGAAGAAAGGTCCCGAGGAAGAAATAGCAAAACTGGAGAAGCTGCTTAGCCTGGTGAGACAGCCAGGGAAAAAAGAAGAGGAGTGAGAGGGGGGAATGATGACTCTGTGGGCAGCCTCTGACCAAACAAGCTCGGCTTTGATCGGTGGCTGCTTGGCATGCAAGCCACGGGCCCCTGCTGCCCACTTTTTGCACAGCGGGAACACTTTTCCTCTAGGCCTGGACAAATAAACCGAGGTGCTGGGAGAGCTGTGGTATGCAGTCATGTCTGGCTCGGGCAAATCTCACCATGCTTGGCCCTCCAGAGCCACAAGGCCCTTGGCTTTCCCAAGCCTTGACTGGGCTTGCACCAGATGAGAGCCCTGTGGAGGGCAGGAGGGGGCCTAGGAAAACTTCAGGGCTGCAGCTTCACTGCTGCCAGTCCCACTGTGTGAGTGGTGGCCAGAGAGACTGAGCTCTGAGCTGTGAACGCCCTCCCCCAGGCATTTGTGCAAGTCAAATAGAATGGCACTCCTGGATTTTGGGGTGAGGGGTGGCAACCTAAGCCAGAGGGTGCCTGGAAACGGGGCCTGGTGCCCCAGGACTGTGGGAGAGACATTCCATGCCTCCAGACAGCAGCACATGGCAGCAGCTGCCAGTCCCCAGCTGTGGGAGGCTCACAGCTCCCCTCTCCCCAGGGGCCTCAGCGTGGGGCTGGGGTGCCTCTGCCCAGCTGGTGCCCACGGAACTGCTGGGCAGCAGGGTTTGCAGAGCCCGCCACCACTCTGTGTGCAGCAGAGGATCAGCTGCTGCGGTGGCAGCAGGAGCAGCAGCAGCCTCACAGCATGCTGATGAGCGGTGGCTGTCACCACCAGATCTCTGTGCACAGCTCCCAGGCCTGGGGAGCAAAGACGCCAGACAGGTGTGGTGGCAGGTGTCCTCCATATGCTCAGCTGGCCTGTCTCCCACAAGCATCCTTGGAAAGTGAGGCCACAGCTTGGAAACTCTGCGTGCCTCTGGCACAAAGGTTGGGGAGTGCTCTCTGCTGACTCCCATGTGCCCCAGGCAGGAAAACCCAGTCAGGTTTCACCCAGCATTTAAAAGCCACAGACGGATGTGGACATGAGCCCTTCCTTATCACCATCCCTGAGCAAACCACCCACAGTCCTCTGGACACAGTCCCCAGCCCTGGGACAGCCATTCCTCAGCCCTCCAGGATGGCAGGACATTCCACCTCCCCCCAAATTTTCCAGGTACTGGGTAGAGCTCAGAGACACAAGGTGGGTCCTACAATCTGTTTATTAGTCTAGTAAAAACAAGGCTGCAAAGGGATGTGTTTGCTACACCTGACACGGGGAGGAGCCGCAGGCCCTGCCAGGCCGGCTGCAGGACCCCGGGCTGGCATCCCTCCCACCCCCCCCTTCTGTCCCTTTATGGCATTGGCCATGCCAGCGGTGTCTGTGGCTATTGCTCGGCTCTAGGAAAGGCAAGGCAGAGCCCTCCAAAACCCACAGCACCCACTGGCAGGGCGGGGGATGCCGCTGTCAGGCTTGCAGACAAGCCAGATGACAGCATCCCTCCCCACAGAGCCACTGTGATCCCCAGGGAACAGGCAGGGTCAAAGAACCTTCAGAGCTATTTGTCCAGGCACCCTCATCTCCCCAGGAAAAAGCCACACCAGGCTGCTCTCAGCGGGATCAGGGATGCCTGCAGGGGCACGTCTGCTGCTCACAGGCAGGGTGAGTGCCACAGCTGACCTCGGCTGGGAGCAGGCAGGGGGAGGGCAGGGACACGCACCCAGCGAGGAGGAGGAGGGTGGTTTGCCTAGCAGCGTTGGTGCTGATGCTGGAGGGGACTGGCAGACAGGCCGGGGATGATCAGGCAGACCATGCAGGCCCTCTTGTGCCTCATTAAATCCGCTGCTCGGGCAGACATCTGCCAAACGCCCCCCTGAGGCTGAGGGCACATGGCACCCAGGGCCACCCCCAAGCTTCTGGGCTGGTGACACCCTGCTCTGCCAGCAGGGCTGGGGCTGCTCAGGTTTCCCTGGGCACACCCAGCCAGCCTGCACTTGTGCCAGCCCTGCTGCCTCCCCTCTCCAGGCCCCCAGCCCGCTTTGCTCAGGTCTGTGACGATGTTGCCACTGTCCCAGGCCATGACCACCAGAGAAGAGCCCACAAGCTCTTCCCAAATGAGGGGTGCACTCGAAGACAGAGCTCCTGCTGTGCTCACTGACTGCTGGGACAGGCATGACTGTCCCTGTAGCATATCCCCATCAGTTGTCTCTCTATCCCCATCATCACTGTGGGCACTCGCAGAAACTTCACACACCAAAACCACAAAGGCAAAGGACTGTGGCCCCTGTCACAGCCCCTGCCAGTAGCTGGGTGTCCCCTCAGCTTTCATCGTGCCTGATCCAGCACTCAAGTCCCAGCACAGGCATCCAGTCTGGCACAGCTCCTTCGGCACAGCCGGATACCCCAGGCAGATCAGGGCTGCAGCAGGTACTTCTCTTCGTTCCTTGACTCATCCACATCCGAAGCCGGGGTCTTCTTGGGACATGAGGGGGTCCTGCAGGCTTTGCAGAGGATGAGGAACAGGATGAGGATGAGCAGCGCAATGACACAGTTAAAAGAAATTGCCACGATGGCTCCGGTGGAGAGAGCAGCCGCCATGGCCACGGTCCCGCGGGGATCGGCAGGGGCCCCCGCCCCGGC
>NW_005054471.1:1151794-1157294 GCF_000277835.1 Geospiza fortis | reverse complement strand
GGGGACGGGGATGGGGCCAGGCCAGCAGCAGGACAGTGTCACCCCGTCACTTCGGCCGCTCACAGCTGTGTCCCGGGCTGCACCATGCCACCGGGAAGCTCTCTCTCAGCTTCCCCTCCTCTGGCAGGGCAGTGAGGACACAGGCCAGCTGTACTGCCCCGGTACTGCCAGCGGTACTGCCAGCGGTACTGCCCCGGTACTGCCCTGGTACTGCCAGCTGTACCGCCTGGTACTGCCCCGGTACTGCCAGCTGTACTGCCCCGGTACTGCCAGCGGTACTGCCAGCGGTACTGCCCCGGTACTGCCCTGGTACTGCCAGCTGTACCGCCTGGTACTGCCCCGGTACTGCCAGCTGTACTGCCCCGGTACTGCCAGCGGTACTGCCAGCGGTACTGCCCCGGTACTGCCCTGGTACTGCCAGCTGTACCGCCTGGTACTGCCCCGGTACTGCCAGCTGTACTGCCCCGGTACTGCCAGCGGTACTGCCAGCGGTACTGCCCCGGTACTGCCCTGGTACTGCCAGCTGTACCGCCTGGTACTGCCCCGGTACTGCCAGCTGTACTGCCCCGGTACTGCCAGCGGTACTGCCAGCGGTACTGCCCCGGTACTGCCCTGGTACTGCCAGCTGTACCGCCTGGTACTGCCCCGGTACTGCCAGCTGTACTGCCCCGGTACTGCCAGCGGTACTGCCAGCGGTACTGCCCCGGTACTGCCCTGGTACTGCCAGCTGTACCGCCTGGTACTGCCCCGGTACTGCCAGCTGTACTGCCCCGGTACTGCCAGCGGTACTGCCAGCGGTACTGCCCCGGTACTGCCCTGGTACTGCCAGCTGTACCGCCTGGTACTGCCCCGGTACTGCCAGCTGTACTGCCCCGGTACTGCCAGCGGTACTGCCAGCGGTACTGCCCCGGTACTGCCCTGGTACTGCCAGCTGTACCGCCTGGTACTGCCCCGGTACTGCCAGCTGTACTGCCCCGGTACTGCCAGCGGTACTGCCAGCGGTACTGCCCCGGTACTGCCCTGGTACTGCCAGCTGTACCGCCTGGTACTGCCCCGGTACTGCCAGCTGTACTGCCCCGGTACTGCCAGCGGTACTGCCAGCGGTACTGCCCCGGTACTGCCCTGGTACTGCCAGCTGTACCGCCTGGTACTGCCCCGGTACTGCCAGCTGTACTGCCCCGGTACTGCCAGCGGTACTGCCAGCGGTACTGCCCCGGTACTGCCCTGGTACTGCCAGCTGTACCGCCTGGTACTGCCCCGGTACTGCCAGCTGTACTGCCCCGGTACTGCCAGCGGTACTGCCAGCGGTACTGCCCCGGTACTGCCCTGGTACTGCCAGCAGTATTGCCCCGGTACTGCCCCTGGTACTGCCAGCAGTACTGTCAACAGTACTGCCCCAGTAGTGCCCCGGTACTGCGAGCACAACTGCCCGGTGCTGCCCTCCCGCCGCTGCTGGTGCACCCCTGCCTCTGTCCCGCTGCTCTGCCTTCCGAGCCCGGGCCACCGGCTGGGTCTCCGTGCTGCTGCTGCCCTGCCCCTGCACACACACACACACACATACACACACACGTGCACCTGGTCCCACACACATCGGGGCTTAAGGTTGCTGAGGATGGACTCGCCAGGGCTGGGCTGGGTTCCCCACCTGGGTCACAAGGGCTACAGGCAGGCAGGGGTGCACTTGGACCCCACGATAGTCCAGGGAGAGGAGGGAACAGGACATTTAGGGAAAATCAGTACCTGGGAATATGAGCAAGATCACTGGCACAGCTGGCTTACCGCAGTCCTGTCGGTGGGGAAGCTGAGGTACAGGGCAGCCTGACCCCATGCACAGCTGCCAGCTTCCACATGGGCACTGGAGCCAGAGAAGCCCTCGTGTGGAGCTTCACCCCAAAGGAGGGGCACTCCTCCTGAAGGGCACAGGTGTGGCACCCAAAGATGTCTGGGAGACAGGAGGAGGGGCTGGAGGGGCCCTCGGGGAGCTTCCTGGAGACCCGCAGGGATCAGCACCTGCAAATGCTCTGAAAAACCACATCCAAGCGCCACATATGGCTGGTGACACAGATGCACAGCAGTGACACCGGGGTCTGTGGCAGACAGGCATCATCACATGGTGTGGCTCTGTGGGAGAAGAGGCAGCCAGATGAAGGATGGGTGAAGGGCGGAGCTGTAAGGGAGCTGGGACATCTCTCTGGTGACCCAGACCCACGGGCTTGATGGTTGGGTAAAGCTCAGTCCTGAAGGGAGAGCCACCAAGCCAGCTGAAGATAACTTCCAGTGAAACAAAAATAACAATCACTTTGCAGCTTTGATGAGGTGGCTTTAAACGTGCCACGGCCATGAGGGAGGGTTACACAGGCTGCCTGAGGATCTGGCTCTCGGCTCTCTGCTAAGAGGGTGTTTTGAGTAAACACATACACATTGCCAGTTGAAATGTCAGAAGCCATCTGATCAGACACTCGAGCATCTTCCTTGGCATTTATGGCTAATCTGCTAATTAGTCAAGAAAAGAGGTCTCCTCCTTAGATGTAAGGGAGCAGCAGCTGGGAACAGCGTGAAGATGAAACAGATTAACTCTGCCCCATCCCTGGGACTCACATCTGCCAGCACAGCAGAGAGGCCCAAGCATTTCCCTGACTCCCTCCAGGTAGTGGGGCAGGAAGCAGTGAGCCCTCCAGAGAGGGGAGGAGGCGTGCAAGCCTGGCACAGTCCTGGCTGCTCGTTTGGATGCGAGGCAGGTGTCTGTGCACCAGGCAGGCTGCTGGAGTCTTGTCTGGTTGCACAGGCAACACACTGCACCTCTCAGTTCAGTAAAATCTCTTCTTTCAATGATTGTGCTGCTACCCTTTAACTGACAGTGCAGAGCGCTGGGTCCAGCTGGAGCTCACCGCACAAGCAGCGACACGGGAAGAGCGCGTAGGACAGGGAGTGCTCCGGACACGTGAGCTCTCGAGGTGAGAGCTCAGCCTGTCACAGAAACAGCCCTTCTCTCCAGCCCAGAATCACTGACCAGACCTGCTCCAGGAGGGAAAGTACTGGCACAAGAGAAGGCGATCCATCCTTTGCCTCATTCAGCACCATTCAGGATGAGTCTTTTTGAGGCTGCAGTTCCAGCCAGTTTGCTAAAGGAGGGAAAAAAATCAGCAAAAAACTTCACAGAAAAGAAACAGAACCTTGCTTTATTTTGGATGTGAAAGGAAGTTATTATTTGGATATTAACCTCCACTTGGATCAGGGTTCATTTACAGTCACACAAGGAACAAACAGTGCAGCAGGAGGGCTGGAAGAGCAGAGCTTCAGCCAGCAGCCACAACCCCACCACCAATGCTTACAGGGTGACCTCCAGTGGGATGAGTAAGACATGACAAATTTCCAAGTTACACGAACTTACATCTTTATTTTAAAGCCATCTTTGTGCATTATCAAGGAGCAGAAAGGGGAACGAACAGGATCCTTTGGAGCTTCCCATTACCACCACCCCAGGACGGCTGCAGAGCCACAAGATTTCAGGCTGGTTACAACGTGAGTCGACTGCTGCCTGTTTGGAGAGAGAACCACAACCACCAGCTCTGCTGAGCCAAGGAGTTACCTGCACATGATGCCAGACAGAGCTGCCTCCTGGCAGTCCTACATTCAACCCCCCGACCGGCTCAGCAGAAGGACTCTTCAGGCACAGAAACGGCTGGCCCAGCCCTGTGCCCTGCTGTCTGTACACTCATGAGCGCGGGCAACATTGGCAGCTCCCCCAGGGATTCCACATCAGGTCCTGTCTCCTCTTTGTGCTGCTCAGAGCAACCTGCACCTGGCACACAGACAGGTGTCTGTCCCACTGCCCGGGCTGCTGCACACCCAGGCACCAGAAACCTCACTGGGCTAGCAGCCCTTTGCTGGAGCTCACTGACAGCACACCAACAGTTCTTGCTCAAGAAGAGGCAATTCCCATCCTCCGTGATCCCCTAAGGAGTACAGCCCGGCAGCCTCTGGCAAGGGAACTTGTCAAAACCCATTTTCAGACAGCCAAGATCACACCCAGTTGTAACAGTCCACTCCTCCTACCCTCACCTCACACGTCTGTGAGCCCCGTGTTCAGCAGCAGCTGTGCAGCCACAGCCCCGGCCTGGTTTCTGCAGCTCCCCCGACCCATGCACGGAGCTGCCGCCTCAGGGCCCCCCCGGCACTCCCCCGGTGGAGCGAGGGTGCTTCCCCGTGCTGGCAGCTCCTCGGCCTCCACCCTGCTTCCTCTTCATCTGGCCCTGCGATTCCGCTTTCAGCGTCTCAGTCCAGAAGGCATCGAAAGATCCCGGGGCCTGGTACCCCGGCTCCTGAGGGTCCAGGGCATCTTTGCTCAGCAGGACACAAATGGCAGGAATGTTTCTCTTCACTGTCAAGGCATCAAGGCCTGCCTCAGGCACAATGGGCTCCCAGATTTCTTCGATCTGTCTGAAGAGCACTTTGGTGATCTGGTGCAGCTCCTTCAGCCTTCGTTTCATGATTTCCACGCAAGTGATGGTCTTGCTGACGGCCTTGCCTGAGCCAGTGAAAAGAATCTGCCTCACCGAGTCCTGCTCCATCTTGCTCATGGCATAGCCCATCAGATTCCTAATTTTGCTCCCATCCTTCACCTTCATTTCAATAATATCAGCAGGCAGGTCAGTGAAAGGAAGAGGACAAGGTTTCTCCACAATTTTGGTCTTCTTATAGTTCTCCATTCTGCAATGCTGAAAAGGAAAACAGACCCATGAACACCCAGCCCATTGTAAAGAAACTCTCACCACAGTTAGCTACAACCTTGCCTCTGAAGGGCACTCTGAACAGTCAGGGTTGGGAGTCCTGGAAAGGCATAACCACAAGATTAGCCCAGTCCTCATAAGGACATACCTACAGTACGAATGTTACCACAGGGCAGCCTGAGCCTTGGCAGGCAGGCTGTGAAAGAAACAGCTTTACTGTTGTGGGCCTAAGTAAGGTGACATGGAAAACACTGCCTTATCTCAAGAGAAGACAGAACAAACAAGTGAGATGGGGTGACTAAGAACAGAACTCGGGGATGCTGGCCATAGCTGCACCAGAACATACACAGGATGAATTCAAGAGCAGTTTATGTGCAGCACCTCGTGTACAAATATAGGCTCATGGGGACCAGGCCAGCCCAGCTGAGAGTAAAACACTGAATGTCACAAGGGAGATGGCAAGCCAAGGATTGCAGGAATAAAAAAAGCTTTCCTCGAGTAAAAGACAGAAAGCCCAGGTCTCACAGCTGCCGTCTCTGCCAAGGCAGGTGCCATCCTGACCTAAGTCTGCTTGACTCTGTGCAGGGCACGCCACGTCCCCACGGTACAACTCAAGGTGCAGAAGGTCGCCGTACTTTGTCACCGGCAGGCTCCGCACTCCCGCTGCATCCAGACCCTGCACCCCGCACCCCATCCTCCTCAGGGACACGGCAGCGCGGAGACCCCCGCTCCAAACCCTGGGAGCACACGAGGCCCTCACCCCCACACGG
>NW_005054471.1:1146493-1151448 GCF_000277835.1 Geospiza fortis | reverse complement strand
CACGGACACGGCGTCCCTGTGCGTACCCACGGAAGGCCGAGTGTCAGCTCCCAGCCTTACCTGAGCTCCCCAGGCAGCTGCAGGGAGCGGGGGTTTTCCGCAGGCCTGCAGCCCCACTGTGCTTTGACAACCAGCGAGGTTGTTGATCAGGGAGAGTTCAGGGACCAGTGAACTCTTCTGGGATTCCTGGGGGGATTCTGCCCCGTTCCTGCCGGACTCCCAGGTCACACTCAGCTGGGCAGTGTCTCACCAACCTGAAGGGTTTGAGACCCTTGCAAAAGCATGGCCTTGGAAACTCCATGTTACAGCCAGACCAAGCAAGACATGGCTTTTGTCTCTCTCGCTTGCAGCAGCCTCAGGAAAGCAGAGGCAGGAAAAAGGCAAAAGCTGCTGCCTTCTCTCAGCACAGAGATGGGAGAACAGCAAGGCAGAAAAGATTCATAAGACCAGATTGCCCTGGGCACAGGCAACTCACATGAATAGGAGTGTGGGGCAGAGTCTACACAAGTGTAGGACTGGAAGGAATTTATCCGCCCTTGGCCCAAGCCTGAAAGGAACCACCGGCCACCTCCTGGAGGCTGCCAAGAGATCACTGCCTGGGGAAAAATCCCCATTCTGTGCCAGGAGCAATCCTCACACCCAGAGAGAAACAGACAACCCAGTTAGCGTTTCAGGACTTTACTATGGCCCACAGGAAGCACAGAAATCGGGTTTTTAAATACGTTAAAACCGAGATGCATTTCAGAGAAGTGCAAGATTTGCAAACAGTGGCAGATTAAGGAGCAGTGTGGCTTCAACTAAGGGCTGGCAAGGCTCTGTACAGAGCTGGGTGCCCCAGGGTCCTTCCTTGTCACTTCAGCATGCTTGTGCCAAGCGGGAAGGAGCTGGGACCAGCAGGATGCAAGCTGTGCCACAGGAGCCCTGGGCAAGCCAAGCTCACAGCTCTTCCATCACTCAGCCACAGGTTTTGCTTGCTTGGCCACCTCCAGACGTGTCAGGATTTCATTCCACTGCACAAACTGCTTGGAGAGAAGCAGGGTCTGAACAGGACACTTAAGGAAAGTAATGTGGAAACTGTGAGGAAGAAACCCAGGTCAGAGCATCCTGACAGCACCATTACAATCTTGATTCCCTGGGAGGGCCCAGGGCACCAGGCTGTTGAAAGCCTACATGGATTCAATCCACCCAGTGGCTGAGCCACTGCACAGCACCGTACACCCACGGGAGTCCAGGAGGCACTTGTGAACACCACATACCACTGCCATGCAAGGGCTTTCTACACAGCTTCCCTACCCACTGTGGCTTTGGGATGTGCCTCTGCACTGGGATCCTACACAGGTGTCACCACATCAGAAAGGCTGTTAAACCCCAGGCTGTAGATGCAACAGGATCAGCCAGGGAGGGGAAGGGGTCAGTTCAGGTGCTCCAAGCCCAAAGTTCAAAGGATACCATTTTGTTGTAATCCTCAAGGAGTGTCTTGACACTGTCAGTGAGATCGTGACGCTTCTCCTGCAAAGAGGGGGGCCATGGTGCATGAGCAATAAATGAGGTGAAGGACATTTCTCCCTTCCCAGTCCATGACAGCACAGCAGGAAACTCATCCAAGGCCAGCACTGAGATCAGTGCTCAGGCCCTGGCTGTGGATGCTCACTGCAGCTGGACAGGTTTCCACAATCAAGAGAAAGGTGACAAACACTGGTCCCATGAAGCAGCAAAGACCCCAGGTTTGCACTGCTGCCTGTCTCTCCTCAGTATCCAGGCTTTGCTTGCTCCAGAACAGAAACTCACAGCAAATGCTGAAAGAGACCACTAGGAACTGCCCAGGCTACTCACTGCCAGCTCCAAGAGTGCTTATAGAGGGAGGGAAAGGGTGAAGGGACAGGGTGACAGTGTCAACATTCCAGAGAGTAGGACACTGGAGGAGAGCAATGCCTCACCTCAGTGTCTCTGTAAAAGGGGGAATTCAAGATGAATAAACCCACTGTAACTAACTACGTGCCACTGAAAGCTGTTTTGAGCAGGGTTATGGTGGGCAAATTTCCAACTTGGACTCAATTCACAGAAATCCTTTTCCCCCTTAGAGTACTTAAACTTCTTTAAGACTGTGCTATGAATATTCAGATTGCAAAAAAACTGCCATAAACGAGCAACTCAAGCAATTACAAATGCAGGGGTGTCAGTACAGCCACTGGCAAAACGTTCCTAGGCCCTTCTAGTCAATACTGACAGGAATATTGACGGTACCTGCTGCTGTATGTGGACCTGTGAGAGCCGCTGCAGTTTGGCTGCGTGGTCAGGAACCGCTGGAAGCACAAAGGAGAAATGACTTTGGGTTGTTTTACAGCACATGGGAACAGCTCCCAAAGTACAGCCCAGTCCTCCTCCATGAGCACAGCATGGCAGAACTCCCTTCACTGAGTGCAAGTATCCCACAGGATTAGAAAAAAACTACTTAATTACTCTGTACGTGGCACGACCTCAGGGATGCCCACAGTGAGGGCTACTCAAGAACCACATCAGAGTAAACCACCTGCCAGGAACAGAGATGTGCTGGATGTGAAAGAGCTCACAGGAAGGAATGACCTGCCAGGCTCCATTTTCTCTGCCACAGTGCTCTCTCTAGCCTGCTCCACAAGCTCTATCACCTCCTTGTCCCTGCAAGGGAGGCTGGAGCAGCCTGAGGCAGGAGCAGACCAAGTTTGTACTCAGTTTACTCTCACCCCACTAAGCTGTCCTCTTCTCCAGTCCCAGGTTGAAGACAAAAGAAAGCAAGCAGGACAGGCCACAGCTCAGCAGGTGGCATCTGCAGCTCCAGCTTGCAGAACACGCATACCTTGGATACTGGTGCTGTCCAAGATGGGCTGGAGGTTCTTCACCTGCTCCAGAAGGGCTGCACGGGCAGGAACGGCCTGTTCCTCTGGTTGGGGGGGACAAGGAGCAACATCAGTAAACACAAAACACTGCTCTGGCTTTTCACAAATAATGGCAATTTTTCCAGCTTATCTGTCTTTACAGAAAAGAGCTTGTTCATGATTTTATTTACACTTTTGTACTGCTCATCCCTGGGTATTGATTCACACCAATTTCATGCTGGAGAATCTCCACCAAGTTCTAATAAGAGGACAAGGAGTACGGGTACAAACTGAAACAGAGGAAATTTAGGCTGGATATTAGGAAGAAATTCTTTACTGTGAGGGTGGCGAGACACTGGCACAAGCTGCCCAGGAGGTTGTGGATGCTCCATCCCTGGCAGTGTTCAAGGCCAGGCTGGATGGGGCTCTGAGCAACCTGGGATAGCTGGGGAGGTGTCCCTGTCTATGACAGAGTGGGATGGGACTGGATGGTCCTTAAGTTCCCTTCCAGCCCCTTAACATTCCATGACTCCATGGAATTCCATTCACAGATTGCACCACTGCAGATTGATCAAATTCCTCAGGTCAGGAGAGAACAAGGTTAGGAGATGTCAAAACACACCCAAATGTCTTCTGTTTTTGTCCCAGCCTGGAGAATACTGGAAGTGGGGTGAGGAAACCATTCTAGCTCCAGCTTTTCTTATTGGCCTTTGATTAATTTGGAGCTACAGTGGGTGATCAATACAGGAGAGATCAGAGCTGATAAAAGTACAACATGGCTGTGCATGAGGGAGCACTGAGGGAGGCAGACATCCCTGTACAAACCTCTCTCTGACACCTCCATGGGGCGTGCTGTGCCACATCTTTACAAGTGAAGAAAAGAAATCCATCCTGACCCATCTTAGGTAAAGGACACTTTTTTGCAGTGCTACAAAAGCCTCCTGTTTCCCTTCATTTTTTCATGCCATACCTGCCAAGATGAACTGCAGCTTCATAGTGTCTGGAACAGCCATCCTGTCAATGTACTGGGGGTCAAGGTATTTTATTACATCTTCAACTGGAGGGATAAACAGGTTGGAGACAAAAAGTAGGGGAGATGTTACGGCACTCATAAGAGCAGCTTCCCCTCCCTGTATGTATCAGATTACTTCGCAGACTGCTTACATAGCCACCTTTTTTCTTCCCAAATTAATTAATTTCTATGTGACTTTGGAGCTCTGTGACCAAGAACTGACAAATGGCTCAAGCCAGGAAACACTGCTTCAGGGACAACTGGAAATCTTGCTTTTTGTCTGGATAACAATTATCAAAGGTGAGTGAAATCTGCTTGCTCCCACCCTCAGGACAAAATCAGCCAACAGCCCCCCATCATGGTCCTTAAAATCATCCATAAATACATGGTTTATTCTTTTATACCGAGTAGCCACTGCACAGTTGGACCACAACGACCCTCTCTGCCCCTCCTGTGACAACACAGAGCAAAGCCTGGCCCACAGGCAGCTCTGCAGGATAAAGCAGCCCCCAGTTTGGAGGCAGCTCCCCCAGTTCTGCCCACTGAGCGTGAACTTTATTGCTCCCACCACACAGAGAGGGCAGAGTTACTTCAGCATGCCCAAGAACTCCAAGTGCGCAGGAATTCATTTAAGAAGCTCATGCTCCAAGAGCCTTCAGAGGCTGCACTTCAGGCAGAGCAGATCCTGGCACTGACACGGGCAGATGGAAATTGAGCAAATAACAGCCTCCAGCCGCCCGTTTCCCACCCCCGACTGCTGAGCTGCAGGATCGCGACCACAAAAACCTCTCCCAGTTACTTATTTCTGTGCCAAACAAATTGAAATAAAGGCCCAAAACAAACAGGTGTGGGGAAGGTACTTTTGTTTAGAGCAGCGAAACGCTTCGGAGCTCCCCCCTCCCGCCCTCTGCAATCCTTCCCGTTCCGCAAGAGCCGCTCACTTTTCTTAAACAGGATTTTGATCCTCTCCCTCTTGCCGGCGATATTGTTCAGCGCCACCTGCACCTTCACCAGCTCGTCCGCCACCTGCAGAGGCACAGAGGGAGGGGACGGCGCTGTCAGGCCCGGCCGGGCAGCGGCACCCCAGCCCG
>NW_005054471.1:1142448-1146385 GCF_000277835.1 Geospiza fortis | reverse complement strand
GGAGGCCTCGTCTGGCGGAGCGGGGCCCTCTCAGAGGACGCGGCGCGGTCGATGGCGATTTGCACTGCAGAGCGAGGCGTGCAGCCCTCCCGCCGCCTGGGAGGGCAGTCGATGGCCGCTTCATTCCTGCGCGGTCCTCCAGGAAAGAGGCGCTGGGATGTATGAAAAGGAATTGATGTAGCGATCCGTGTGGATGCGGGCCCTTTGAAATCCGGGAGGTTGCCGCCGGCTTTCCCCCAGGCCTCTGTCTGCCCGCGTTCACCTTTCTGTTATCGACTGCCACAGGTGACACTTGCGAAGAAAAGAAGATCTAATGAATAGTGCAGCCAACCCCAACCACGCCGCTGCCTTCAGCTGGCACTCACAATTACATGGGTTTCTGACAGGGATGAAACTAATTCATAGTAGCAGCATCTGCCACAGAAAAAGTCCAGAGGGTTTCCCAACCGCAGAGCAAGAAGTGTCTTAGGGAAGACTGTGGCCAGAAGGTCAATGGAGGTGATCCTGTCCCTCTACTCAGCCCTAGTGAGGGCACATTGGGAGTGCTCTGTCCCCTTCTGGGCGCCTCAGCACAGAGAAAACAAGGAGCTACTGGAGAGGGTCCAGCAGAGGCCACAAGGATGATGTGGGGTCTGGAGTATCTCTCTTCTAAGGAGAGACTGTGGGAGCTGGGCCTGTTCAGTCTGGAGAAAAGACTGAGGGGATCTCATAAATGCATATAAATATATCAAAGGCTGGTGTCAGAGGGGATGGTGCCAGGCTCTTTGCAGTGGTGCCCTGTGACAGGATGAGGAACAATGGCCATAAGCTAAAACAGAAGGAACGACCTCATTATCCTGAGAGTGACAGAGCACTGGAATGGCTGCCTAGGGAGGTTGTAGAGTTTCCCTCTCTGGAGACATTCCAACCCCACCTGCGCATGTTCCTGTGTCACCTGCTCCAGGTGACCCTGCCTTGGCAGGGGGGTGATCTCCAGGGGTCCCTTCCAGCCCTGATGATTCTGCATCATTTCATCATCTGCATCAATTCACCTGATTTTGTGAATTTTCAAAGGACGTTCTGATGTCATCCTCTGTATCTCAGGGCTCAGCCCCACTATGTACAAATGACTTCAGCAGTGCCAGGATGAACATGGGCCCGGGTATTGCACTTTCATGGCCCAGGCACCAGGGAACACCACGTCAAGGTTCCAGGCCACTCTTTAGACAAAAACCATCAGCTAGCAGCAGGTATTTTGCTAACATCACTGATAATGTGGGCTGCATGGCTTTGGGGAACCCTCCCACTAGCCTTTGCTGAAATCAAAACCCACTGTGCCCTGAAAAATCGTTGTCCTTTCAGGTACATTCCTACTGAGCATTGCACAGGATGCAGGAGGGAGCTGTGGGGTGGCCCAGTGCCCCAGCAGCCCTCACGCCCCCCCAGATCCCCTGCAGGAGCTGTGCAGAGCACTCAGGCAGCAGGAGAAGGCTGAGGCTTCGTGTGCGCTGCCTTTTCTTCCCAGGGATCGATACCTGGGATCTTCAGAGGGCGAGGAGCTGAGCTTTGTTCCACAAAGGCGACAAACAGAAACGGCTTCATTAGCAGGAGCGCCCGGGGGCTGCAGCAGGGGCCGGGGGCTGCAGGGGGGCAGGGGCTGGGCACACAGCCATGGCCTGTGCTCAGAGGGAACCAGCCATGCCGTGGCCTGGGCCCAGCACGATGGGTGATGCCCCAAACACACAAATGCCTGTACTAGAGGGTCCCAGACCACCCAGCGCCCTGAGCTGAGGAACTCAGGCAGTCCTGGGCCTCAAGCACTTGGTGGGATGGGGGCTTTGGGACTGTCCCCATCCACCCTTCAGAGTTCCATCCAGTTTGCAAGCCTTGGAAGGGTGTGACAGTGTTCACAGGGGTCTCAGGATGAGGGAAGAGATGAGAATGCTGACTCTATGTTTCAGAAGGCTTGATTTATTATTTTATGATATTATATTAAAACTATGCTAAAGGAATAGAAGAAAGGATTTCATCAGAAGGCTAGCTAAGAGTAGAAAAAGAACAGAATGATAAAAGCATATGTCTTGGACTGAGAGTCTGAGCCAGCTGACTGTGATTGGCCATTAATTAGAAACAACCACGTGCGACCCATCACAGATGCACCTGTTGCATTCCACAGCAGCAGATAATTATTGTTTACATTTTGTTATTGAGGCTTCTCAGGAGAAAAAAATCCTAGGGAAAGGATTTTCCAGAAAATATCAGATATTTTCAGAAAATATCATGATATTTTTCAGAAAATATCATAGCTACAGAAAGGAGCTGCAGCTGCAGAACTGATTGCCCACAGCCCAGCACATGGAGCCTGCTTCCCTGCTCCTTGGGAATGAAAGCAGGCCTTTGGCCACATCCCCATCCCTGGAACATTCAGGGGCACACTGATTCAACCACTTGCCCCCGGCCCAGTGCTGCAGCAGGATTCAATGTTCCATCGCCCGGGCTGGATTGTCCCCTCATCCTCCACCTTCTCCCTCCTGCTCAATTACAGTCCCTGCAGGACGTGGGGGAAGCAGGCATCAATCAGGGCTGGTTACTCAGGTGACAGCAGCTGTGTCCCCGAGCTCCCCAGGGAGCACGGAAGCACACATCACCCTCTGAGCCCGGTAATGAGTGGGGACGCGGGCCCGCATGTGCCCTGCCGGCTCCCTGGGGCTGCGCTGCTCGATGAGCCGCGGCCAGCACTTCACAGCAGTGCAAAGGGACACGAGACCCCAATTAAGGCTGCATCAATCCCACTCCAGCTCTGCTTGGTACGCTCACAAACAACCCCCCCGCCCCCCCTGCACGCACACACACACGCCCCCCTTGTTCATGAACCTTCCTCCATCCCCGGTGCCCAGAACACAGGGGTGGACCGGCCAGATCACCGCTCCTCTGCAGGGATTCTGTGTCACCCCCATGCCCTCCCAGCGTGACACCGCCAGCTCCGTGTCGCCCCCGTGTCCCGAGGCTGGGTCCGGGGCGGGCAGCGTTGCTGCAGCACCCTGGACAGCGACAGCTCTCCCCGGGTGGGCTCGGGGTCCGGGCTGGGGGTGTCCCCTTGCCCTGGGAATGTCGGCGGGACTCTGGGTTGCGGCTGTTCCCGAGGGGCTGGGGCTGTTCTTGGAGGACTGGGGGCTGTCCTCGAGGGGCTGAGTTGGGGCTGTACCTGGGGAACTGCGGCTGTCCCCGGGAAGCTGTGTGGCCCCAGGGGTCCAAGTCTGGCCTCAGTGATGGGGGACTCAAACAGGAGTTTCTGTCCCCACGGGAGTCCCCTGTGCCTCTTCAAATGTACAGGTGGCTGCACACGTGTGGAAGCCCATGTGTGAGCCTGAGTGTGACGGTCTGAGTGTACATGCCACTGAGTTTGTACCAGGGAGCACAAGCCACCACCCACATGTATGTGTGCCTCCCAGACCCACCACGGTCACCTGTGTCCTCTGTGGCCACTGCTCAGGTGCCAGGCTGGTGCATCACTGCTGGCATCTCACCAGGTCCCACCTGCCAGCCCCATGGACAAGGCCTCAGCAGCTCCAGTGTCATGTTTCCTTTCCTGCCACAGAGCAGCCTAATGGGACCCCCACCCATGGGTGAGCTGCCACTGGAGGCTCATAGGGGCAAGCCCCACAGCCTGGCTGGCACAGCTGGAGTTGGTGCCCTGTCTGATCCAGCCCATGTCTGTGAGCTCTGGTGGGCAGAGGGCACCTATTTGCAACTCAGAGCTCCCAGAAGCTGAGCTGGAGGCAAGCATGAGATGGGCTGTGAAACCTCAGGCACTATAGGTGTTACTCGGGCTGCCGGGGTGTCCTGCACCTCCAAACTGGGCCCTGGAGCTCGGTGGGTGGCACCATGCCCTGCACACAACCCTCAGCAGCAGTTTGGTTCAGGAGTTTGTTTCCTTTAATAGACAGACGGAGTCACG
>NW_005054471.1:1131067-1141935 GCF_000277835.1 Geospiza fortis | reverse complement strand
GTGCCCGCAGTGTTTGCACGGAGGGTGTGTATGGAGAGGCAGCGTGGGCACCAAGGGTGTGTGCAGGGGATACAGTGTATGCATTGAGGCGTGTACAGGGGCAGCAGTGCGTGCAGCGAGGTGGGTTAGGGGCTGCAGGATGGAGGGGATGCAGCATGCAGGTCCTGGGGGTGCCCCAGGCATCAGGGCAGCAGGAGATGTATGGGAGTGTCACCTGGGGGTGGTGCCTTGGGAAGGAATGTGTGTGTGTGTGTCTGTATGTGTGTGTGTGTGTGTGTGTGTGTGTGTGTGTGTGTGTGTCAGAGGGCACGCGTGGGGACAAGGGACAAAAGGGCCTGCGTGGGTGTTCACAGCCTTGCATGGACACAGCTTAGTATCGCAGCCAAAGGCACCTTTGGGTCCCCCATCCCACCCTGGTGGCCCAGCTGGGTCCCACAGCTCAGCCCCCCAGACTCTGGGCACCCCCAGCTGCTATCAGGATGGGGGCACATCTGCCTTACAGTGAGGTACTAGTGGGAATGTGGCTTTGAGAGGAGGCTGGGAGCAGGGGGTTTGGGGCAGGCATGGGGTTTGGATGGGTCTGGGTGCTCCCTCCACCAGGTGCCAGGGTGGCTGAGGGCCGGCGGGCGAACAGAACACCTGGGGGAGAAAAACAAGCAGGTTAGGGCAAGCCCAGGGTTGGAGGATTGACTCACCTGGCTCCCAGCACCCAGGCTGGGGAGGGTGGGATGAAGACTCATGGGGGCTTCAGCCCCGTCATCACTTGTGGTGTCTTCCCCAAGGCAGTCATCCTTGCCTGTGTGGGGCAGCCTATGGGGTGGCCCAGGGCCCATTTGGCTGGCAGCCCCACATGAGGCTTAGCCCTGACCTTTCCTGCTCATTAAATATTTAAGTTCTGAAGGCAAAGCCATTGATTTTAATTGTGGGGTGTCTCAGCAGGACAGACAAGAATCTGGGGGGCATGGGATGGCCATCTGGGGTGCACACTGGCACCACAAAGGATCTTCTGCTCCACCAAAACACCCCAACATCCTTCCCTGCACCATGTTCTGCAATCAGCCAAGCCCCACACCCAGCCAGAGACCCTTGGGCACACAAGCATTGGGCTGACCACAAATCCAAGCCCTGCCTTTGGGACCCTGGGGTGTGGAATGACCTTAGGTGCAGGGTCACTTCTCACTCAGAGTCTGTCCATCTGTCCATCTATTCACCCCCCACTTTAGCCCTTCATCGCTAGCACCTGCTTTGGGCCAATTTCCATCCTTGTCAACCCCCTCCTCCTCCTGCCCCCTCTCCCCAAGCCCTGCCACTTCATTACGATGGATTTTATAGTAAAGACATCAGATTGAAGGAAGGACTTGCTGGCCAGGCAGTGGCTATAAGTTATTGGATTTCCCGGCCGCAATTACACGGGCCAAGCGGCCCTTCTATTTACCTGTGTAGACAACTCCATTTATTTCTATTGACATGTTGATACTGCTAATGCTGTTGGTGGACAGGTTCAATGCGGTCTCCTGTCTGTCATCTGGGGAAAGGAAATACCAATATGAGTGTTAAGCGAAACAGAAACAAGAACCTGTCCGAGACAGATAAGCCGGGACGCGGTCCCTCTGGGCATCCACGCTCCTCTCCAGCGGCTGCTGCTGCTGCCACCTCGGGTGCCAGAGAAAGGGATGGCCAAGGCTGAGGTGTTGCATGTCTTTACCTCGGTTGGAGATCTTGATGTTCATGGGGAACTGGGAGGCCATGGCCAGGAGGTTGTGCTGAAGCGCGTGTTGCACCAGCCGCTGCTGCTCCTCCGCTGTCAGGGCCACCTTCTTCTCTGGGGGCTCCCCTGTCTCCAGCTTCTCCCGCAGCTGCGGCACTGATGCTGCCAGCATTCCGTCATCTGCAATGACCAAGAGAGCTCAGTGGGTGCCCCATCACCACCCCTCCTCACCACCCCCAGAGGTGCCAACTCCACCCCACCAGCAATGGGGCAGGGCAGGCCACCACTCCCAACATCTGGGCTTGGTCCTTCTCCAAAGCCAGGGAAAATACACTTGTTTCACTCCCTGAAAGGGACTAAAAGAACAACATTGTTCCTATTTTCCCCAAGCAAAAAGGGCTAGAGCTGACAGGGAATCATCCCTGCTGCTGCAGCGGTGTCCATCTCTGGGAAGATGGGATCCTCACCCACCTTTCTTAACGCTGTGCACTTGGCTGAGCTGACCACAGCTGTGAGTGGAGATGCTAAGAGCTGGCAGAGGCATTTTGGGGGTGCCCAGCAGGGTTGGGGTGCTGGCTGGTGAGTAGTTGAAGAGTGCTGTGCCAAAAGTCTGCCTGCGCCCCTCCCGACGGTTGCTGTCGATGGCAGCTTGGAGCTCTCCGGGAGAGCTGAGTGCCCGCTTCTCACATTCGTAGGGATACAGGTACTTCATGTATCTGCATGGGGAGAGAGCCAGGGGGAGATCCACAGCCGTGCACCCCCCAGCCAGCCCCATGCTGAGCAAAGAGCCCTTGGGAAGGAGCAGAGCCCTCCAACCACTGTTGTGGTACTCCATGTCCGACCCCATCCAGGGCTCTGGGACATCTGAGCCAGTGCGTGTCCCAGGAGAGGTGTTCCCCACCTGCCACGCCGCAGGCACTCACTGTGTGCGGAGTGTGAAGGCAGCACTGGTGATGGAGGTAGGTAGGTTGAGGCCCTTGGTGATCTCCCGCCAGATCTTCTTGTTGATGACTTCGACCAGGCCACCCTTGTCTGTCACCAGCTGGTACAGTGTGTACAGGTCCAGCACTTGCTTGGCCATGATGGGGATGCGGTTCACTGGTGTTCCTTCCAGAGGCACACAGAGACACAAGAGGGAGTGGGGGGCTGCTCACAGGGTCCTTTGTGCCTGGGATCACAGCCCCCACCCTGCCCCCACTGCCACTGCAGGTACCCACAATGGAAGGTGCATCTCTCCATGCCCAGGTGAGCACTCATGGGCACCTGGGGTGTGGGTAGGACCCCAGGGTGCCTGGGAGAGTGGCACTGTGCCAAAGAGTAGGGGAGACCCCAGCACGCTGGCAGAGGGTCATCTCTGATGGAGCTGTCAGGGCAGCTGGGTATGCTCTCTGGGATATGGAGCCTCAGTGGGATGGGCAAAGTACCCCCTCCAGACACCCTTAGATAAGGTTGTCTCCTGACAACTCTCAGAGCTATCTGTACAGCACCAATCTATGAAATCTCTCAGAGCATCCTAGAATGATTCACTCTGTAACGCTCTTTCAGAGCCCCATAAAGAGAGACTCCATCTACACTTTAAAAAGGGACCCATCCTATAACCTTTCTGAAGAGGGATGACCCCCACAACCCTTCTGGGAGGACTCACCCTACCTTCCAGCTCCAGACTCTTTCAAAGAGTTCCTGAAAAACCTCTTAACCCTACAGATGGCCCCAGAAGTTTCCTCTGCTTAAAGGACTTTAGTGCCCCGCTTCGAGAAACCTGACCCCAAATCCTCTTCAACTGCTCTCAGCAGAGACCCTGACCCCTGGGGGGTGGTGTCCCTGGGACACCATCACCCTCTTCTACGAGGCTATGGGGCAAGGGAACGTGGGTTCACCAGGGTTCTGTGAGCCCAGTATAGATCAGCATGGTCTCCACAGCCACCAACTCTGGCTAAAAACCCCTCCCCTTTCTCAGCATCCCCAAATAACCTCACAGCCTTGCTGTGCTCCATGCCTCCTTGGGACAATGGCCTGGGCATTTGCTGGAAGCTGGGCAGAGGAGGGACAAGCATCACATCCTGTCCCACCCTGTGCCATTCCACCCCCTAGTTATTCCTCCTGCAAGGTGGCGGGGCACAGGCAGTATTGGAAAGCCATCCATTTGGCCAAGGGAGGCTGTCAGGACTGCACTTCGCCCCTCAAACGAAGCCGTCATTCACCGCCATCCTCCAGCATCCCTAATTTATGGCCCTGATATTGGCTTGGCTTCTTCACATAAGCCTGAAAAATGAGCTCTTTTTATTCTTTTACTGAGTTCATTTAACTTTTTTTTTTGTGTGTGTCTGTGTTGTTCACCAGGTCGGGAAGGGGGAGAGGAGTTTATCCTCCTGGGAGAAAGGCAGAGATATTGACTTGACATCTGCTGTCAGCAGCTCACCAGCTCTGCTCGGGGCTGCTGGCACAAAACCCATCCCCTTGGGGGGCCAGTTTGAGGGCTCTTCCTCACCCCCAAACAGTGAGTTTTCAGGGTCTCAGCCCCCAGCCAATGGCCCACGAATTTCTCTTCTCCCATCTCCAGCCTTGGTGGCTTACCAAAGTGCCTCACCATTAATCTCGGGGCTGTGTGAGGTGTGTGGCCGATGCCTCCTACTGACAAAGGCACCTGTCTGCATCCCCACAGAGTGATGGCCCCAGCCACAGCCAGGGCGAAGGGCACAAAGCCCAGGGAGGTGATGCAGCCATTGTGGGGCTGCAATTAGCACCTTGATTGATTAATAGCCCCGTGTTATCAGCAGGGCACTCAGCTTGGTGGCGAAATGGGGGGTGGGGGTGGCCTGCAGACCCCAGTAAGCAAATGTAGAAATAGCCCCCTTCTGTCCCTGATTACTGCCTTTGAGATGTCACAGAAGTTGGGGCTTACCCAGCTCTTGATGACCCCTGGGATGCTGTCCTTGCCCCTCAGCCTTCTGTCCCCTTTCTCTTTGGTACCCCAGTCCAAAATCCTGTCTCCTCCAAAAGGTTCATGCACACCAATCCCTGCACACCTGCACCTGTGCACCCACACCCTGCCTGTCCTCCCCAGGGGGATGGCACCCACTCAGAGGGGAGGCAGGACAGAAGGGATGGAGGGCACAGGAGTGGGGCATCCAGACACAGAGGGATGTGGAGCAGCACTGTCAAGGAAGCATTAGGCTCCCTCCCTCCTCCCCACACCAGGCACTTACTTAATTAGCCCCAGCCCCAATAGCGAGGGAGTTAATTAGCTCTGGAGAGAGAGATAATGAAGCTGCAGAACAGCCCATGAATCTTGTAGCTGATGGATGCTGGAGGGCCGAGGCAGTGCTGATGCTCCCACTCACTCCCCACAGCTCTGCACCAGGGCCAGGGGCCACCCACGGGGCAGTACCCAGCCCATACACAGCCTATAGCTGGCCCCAGCATAGGCTGGGGGGCTGCAGCCCTCTGGTTGTGCCAGTCACTCACCACACAGCCGTGACTGCAACAGGTTTGTGCTGTCCCAGCCCAACCCCGAAGTCAATCTCTGCAGCCCCACAGCCAGATGGGGACCGTCACCATCCTTCCAATGTGCAGGGCATGCAGGCGACTGCCCCTCTGCCCTCCCTCACCCCACGCACAGCCAGCCCCAAAGCTCCTGCACCCCCCTCAGCCTTTCCCCGTTAATTAGCTCGGCATTAACCTCTGCCTGGGGTTTACTGGCTATCGAGCGGCTTGTTCATTAATCCACACACCAGCAAAAGGCTCTAATTAATACGGCCGGCCACACGCCCGCGCTCGGCAACTTTTAAGAGCCCTTAACCCCTGGGTGCCCGGCACTGCCCGGACTGCCGGCCCCACTCCTGCACATCACAGGCATCGCTGAGAGGTGCTGATGGTGGGCATCCTCACCGGGCACTGCTACCAGGGAGCCCTAAAGGGCACTGCCAAGGGCATTCCCACCGGGCATCCCTAAAACGTCCTGAAAACTGCTAATGGGCATCATTAACGGGTGTTGCTAATGCCTGTCACCAAGGGGGTATGTTAATGGACATCCCCACCAGGTGTTTCCAGCGGGCATCTCTGCTGGGCACCGATAATGGGATATCTGGGACAGCTGCCCCAGCCTGGGGTTCGGGGGGAGGCCCAGGGGGAGCACCACAACACCCGCCTGAGGGATTTGCAGAGACCTGGAGCAGCTCAGAGCCTGAGAGCAACACACCATGAGCCCTCCACCAGCAGCAGAGGCAGGGTGGCTGTGGCACCCACCCCAGCCACCCACCTTTACCTCTCTTCTGCATGAAGCCAAAGAGGTCATCCAGGAATTCCTTGCGTTTCGGGTCCTCATCCAGTTCATAGAGCTGGAGGCAGGAGAGAGAGAGGGGTCAGTGCTTCCAGCACATGCAGGTGAGACTGGGGAGGGGAGCAGTGCCTGGGGCTGAGCACTGCCTGTGCCAGAACCTGGCATCGCCCCTGGCCCCACCTGCCTGCTCTGCCAGCAACAAGAGGCTCTCTGTGCGCCCCTAACAGAATCCCCTGACACATCCTCTGCCTGGGTGTGGGCTCTCCCTGTGCCTCGGGTCTGGCATGGGCTCCCCACAGACCAATGACTATTCTGAATCTTTGCTGCAAAGAGGCTGGGTCTGTGCCTCAGTTTGTCCTGCCCCTCGCCCTCTTAGATGCAAGAATCACAGCCCAGAGACATCAGCAAACCCCAAGCCCCAGACAGGAGCCCAGGATCAAGATGCTCAGCTCTGCTCTGGCACTGCCAAGTGTTGGTGTTCCCCAGGTCCCAGCATGGGATCAGCATCCTCATCAGCCCTCATCCCTCATAGGGACACAGGCCCACCTGAACAGTGGGGGACAATCCCATCCTGGGGAAGGAAAAGTTGGCTCGACCATACCACTGGGTACCATCAAGGGAGCTGCAAGTGCCCAGGATTGCACAAACACAAACATATGGCTGTGAGGACACTTATGGTGGATGGTCTGGACACACGGACACAGCCTGAGCTGAGGGACAGTACCGGGGAGGTGAGTGCAGCTCCTACACCAGGGACACCAAGTGCTGGCTCCCTGTGAAAGTCCGGACTCGCCTGATTCCAGCACAGCGCCTGAGTGACCATGACAAATTGGAGCCTGCCAGATCGATGGCCCAGCAGTAAAAGTCAGAGCACATGAAGGAAAAATTAGCACCAATCGAAGACACTATAGACACCAATTCCTCCCAGCAAGCCCGGCAAGAATTTAAAGCCATTGAAAAGAAACAAAACTCAGCAGTCCAGAATGGATTTCCAAAACGTATACAAAGAAATGCAAGCTGGAAAACAAAGTCAGGCACAAAATAGAGTCGTTTAAAAAACAATTGTGCTGGGAAAGGCCGTTAAAAAACAATAGAAAGGGAGCACACCCCCGCTCCACACAGAACATCATTCACCAGACAGATAAAGGGAGCTGTGCTTAAGGGTCGTCAGGCTGCAGGCACACGGGGATGTGGGGATGGGGGTGGATGCCATGGGGACACATGAATTCAGAGATACAGGAATGAAGGGATGTTGGTCTGCAGGGACTCAGGGCACACGGAGATGGGGTGATGCAGAGATGGAATCAGGACACATGAATACAGGGACATGGGAATGTAGGGATGTGGGGTGTAGAGACTTTGAGGACATGGAGATGGGGGATGTAGGGATGGGGGAATGTGGGGAGCTACGGGGATGCTTCTACAGACCCCACGGTTCCCACCACTGAATAGACACACCTAACACAGTCCCTTGTCTAAATCAGGTGCCAGGTGCCTGTCCCTTGTCAGAGACAGATCAGTGCTAATTCCCTGTCCCTAACTTTGTCTAAGGGTACAACTGCCAGACTCTCACCCTGCCCACAGGTGCTGACTGCCAGGCTCCATGGAGCTCCTTCTGCACTGTTTCCCCACCCTCTGGATCCCACTTATCTATCCCCTCCTTGCAGCTGGGTGCTCTTGGAATGCCCTGACTCCTGGGTGCCAGTACTGTGTCCCTCTCCACCCCAGTGCTCCCTGCCTCGCTCTGTGTCCCCTCCCCATCGCCTGCTCTTTTCCAGGAGGTCCCTGAACCATTGACTGCAGTAACTAGGTCAGGCTCTGAGGAGAGCTCCAGGAGGCTGCTTTGATTTCTGCCCGAGGAAGTCTGCGTCAGTCAGGCTTTGCCTGCATTTTCCTGCCTGTCCCTGCCTCTGGAAGGCCTCCACACCAAGCACTTTGACATCCCCTGACATCTGGCTTGTCAAGGCAGGGGCAAAGCCCCAGAATTGGCAACTACCACTCATCCCACTGCAAGGTGAAGCCATGGCCTTCCCGAGGGTGTGGACGGGCTTCAGCACCCACACACCTCTTCCCTGGGTGCCACTTGTGTTTCTCCTCCCATGAATGCAGGCAGGATCCCCCCTAGAGCGGGCTGCTACTGACTCCAGCCCCCAAAACAGGTGTGACCTCCAAGGGCCAGGTTCTATTTTTCCACTGTTTATTAACCTCTAACCTTTTATCTGTGGGGCACTGAGATGCAAAAACACATTACATCAAACCGAGAGCAAAGGTCAGCTTTTAAGTGGAGATGAGAGCAGAGCTGAGTAACTGGGGACAAGCCGGCCTGGCCCCTGGGTACGCCTGGGATGCACGGGCTGTTCCATGGGATTTGGGGACGCCCAGGCTGGAGAACAGGTCTCCTGGGTCACACACAGTCCCTGTGCAGGCACACATGCCTCACCTGGGTGTGCATAACCCCACATGGGCTGCCACAATCCCACACGGGGGTGCACAAGCCCATGTGAGCATAGACAACCCTACACAACTATATCCGGGCTTGTACAACCCCACAGGTGTGCACAGCCCTGTGTGGGTCCACACAACCCCACAGGAGCGTGCACAGCCCCTCGTGGGCATTGCACAGCTCCACATAAGCATAGGCACAACCCTGTACAGGGACACAGATCCCCCTAGTGCCACACAGAAGGTGGAATGGGCATGCACAATCCTGCACAACCTTGCATTGGTGCGCACAGCCCTGCAGGGACACATAGAACATCACAGGAGTGTGCAAAAGCCTGTGATGCACATGCACACACAACTCACAGGGGCACAAATCCCTACACAGGCGCACACAGCCACGTCTGGAAGTGCACAGCCTCCCACGGGCAGGTGCAGCAGTCTGGTGTGGGCCCAGACTTCCATGGGCACACTCCAGACTGCAGGAGCATCCACAACCCCACACGCACATCACGGGCACGCACTCCAAATGTGCATGCGCAGCCCAGATGGAACATGCACATTGCTGTATGCGCACCCACAACCCAAGGCTGGAACACAGAACACCAGACAGGCATTCACAACCCCACATATACATGCACAATTCTGGACACACACTCACAACCCCAGAGGGGCATGTACAACCCCAGAACGGAACACACGACTCTAGACAGGCATGCACAACCCTGACAGGCACACACAAATCCCAGCTGGGCATGGACAGCCCCAAATGGGCAAACAGAGCCCCATACATGCGTGCACAGCCCCAAACAGACATACACAACCGCATATATGCCCACACAAACCCTGTACGCGCATCCACAACCCCAGATGGGCACACAGAGCCCCGAACAGGAGAACAGACCCCCAAAAGGGGATTTACAGTCCCACATATGCCTGCACAACCCCAGACAGGCACTCTACATGGACGGGCACCCTGACCCCTCAGGGTACACGCTGCCCAGAGCATCCCCCTGCCATGTGCCTTGGAGCAGTGGTCTGAGCCTTGCGCAGGGGCAGTTGTGCAACACAACCAGCGGCTCCTGCTTGTGGTGACCTATGAGCAAGGACCCTTCTAATCGTGTTTGTATTGATATAATTAGTAACTCATTTAACGCCATCGATGTAACTATATTCCTCTATAAATGGAAGTATTAAACTGTCAAGCCCCGGGATCAATATCCCGACGGTGTGCAGCGCAGCCCTGCTCTGCCAGCCTCAGGGACCTGTCCATGCTTGGCCACCCCACTGGCCTTGGGACCCAAGCAGCATCCCAGCTCCACCTGGCCCTGCTGGGCTGGGCACTCGTGCAGGACTAGCTCAGTGTGTCCTCATCCCACACCCCACACTGGGTGCAGCTCTGGGACCTGCTCCCTCCTGTCATCCTATTGCCATGGTGACATCTATATTCCTTAAGGGATGGGGATAACGGGGCTAGTCAGGCAGGTTAAAGGTCAGTGGGTCGAACATGGTTTATTAACAGGACGTGAATAGGCCTTGTGCTTCCTCCTCCTCCTCCTCCCCACGATTAAGTAACATTGTTAACACCACTCATTCACCCAGGACGTGACTTTCCTGGAGCCACGAAGGGTTCTAGAGATGAAGCTTGGGTCCCTGAGACCCCTTAGCCTAGCTGACACACTAGACAGAGGAAGGATGTGATGAGGTGCTAAGCTACTCACCAGGCACTTCAGCTTGCCCTGGTGAGTCCCCACACAGTCCCCTCTGGGCCCTGCTGCCAAGAGAAATTATCTCAGTGGGACCCCCACAGTCCCTGCTCAGCTGCCACCTCCTGCTGGCAGCGAGGGCTCAGATCAGCAGCCAGGATTTAATCCACTTAATATGAGCTGTATCGATCCTAGACCCTGCTCAGCTCCCTCCCACCATGCAAACCCCCCAACCCTGAGCTGCTTAATATCCACCACATTGATTAGCCACACTGCTAATTTTTCCATCTGGCCACTGTTCACGCAGCACGCCCAGGTAATGCTCACCTCCCTGCACCCCCCAGCCACACACCACGGGTGGCTGACTGCTGATGCACTGTTTTGGAGTCACGGCACCTCTCCGGAGCTCGACTGCTGCCTCTGAGATCCTTCCTGAGGAGCATGGCTGGTGCACAACCAAGCACCCAGACACTGCTGTGTCCTCCCCTGTGCCCTGCTGGCATGCCTCAGTTTACCCTGCAGATAATCACAGGATCTGGCCATTCCCAGTTTAGGCACAGCCCTGAGCACACTGGGATTCAGGGATCCCAACAGCACCCACAGTTGGAGTCTTCCCTGCCACGGGGCACACACAACAAACTAAGGGTTTGCAGGTCCCTCCCCCATCCCCATAGCCAGAGCTGGGGGGCAGTTCACTCCCCGCCAGGCACAAACCACCCCCTGACCTTGCAAGCCA
>NW_005054471.1:1124387-1130365 GCF_000277835.1 Geospiza fortis | reverse complement strand
CTCCCCCTCCATTCTTGTCCCCCTCCCCGCCCCTGATCCCTCCATGGGTGACTGAAGTCGTGAGACACCCTTCCCCTTCAATCCCTTACTAGATGACTGGAGCCATGGCACCCTGTCCATGACCAGCCCCACCCCAGGTGTTCCCAGGGGACACACACGGGCACCCCCATGGTACTTGTGTGGGGGAGCACACAGGGCATGCTCTAGCACCAGGTCTGTGCATGCACACAGTTGCTGTGGGGCTGTGTGAGTACGGGGTGCACCCACGGGGGGCTGTGTGCATGCCTGGGATGTGCATGGGCTGTTCAATCCTCCTCCCCACCAAGCACCTCTGGCCCCAGCCCCTTCCTGCAACTTCTTTGAGGGGACAATGCAGAAGGAAATTTTGGTGGCTGCCCCAAACCACACCCTGTGAAAGCAACACCAGCCCCCACCTCAGCTACTGGAAGAGCTGTGTGCCTCAGCAGAAAGAGTATCTGGGCCGGGTTCTCCCTCATGCCCTCCCACAGACATGGGATGTAAGCTCTGGAACATGACGGAGCTCTGTAGGCATGATGGGGAACACAGCCTCACCCACGAAGGCAACTCCAGTGGGTGCCCTGTGCCCCAGGGGAAGATTCCAGAGCCCCCACACAGAGTCTGCTCAGCCTCTGCACATTCATGCACAGTGCAGCTCGCTCTGCAGATGCATACACACGTGCACACTCTCCTTGTGCACCCTCACCCTGGACAAACAGCCCCAGCAAGCACACTCACACAGCCCCTGTACGTGCTCCCCCTCTGCACAGGCCCTGCTTATGCATCCCTACACTTCACACACACACACAATCCTTGTGTCCATCCATCCATCCATCCATCCATCCATCCATCCATCCATCCATCCATCCATCCATCCATCCATCCATCCATCCATCCATCCCCTTAAGACCAGAGTCTACCACCTGAGACCTGACCTCCCCGCTGCAAACCTGCCCAGCTGGCTGGCAGCACAGGAGATTTGCCTCCATTTTTAACCCAATTAGTGGATTATTGGAAGCCCAAATTGATGAGGGGGTGCATCCTCCCCAAAGACTCATGTGGCATCTGCTTTCAGGGAGGCAGCTGGGGAGGGAGCTGGAAGCAGCCTCAGTGTGAGCTCCTGATGGTGCTCCTCTCCCCTCCACAGTGAGGGTATTCTCACACCCTCAACTAGTTTTTACATCTCCTTGGAGCCCCATTCCCAATCCCTTTGGACGTCGGTCTGGAAAATAGTGCTGTGGCAGCTTCTGAGGCTCTGAGCATCCCACAGACTCCAGTGGGGCCAGGAAGTGCCCTGGGGGCAGCAAAGGGAGCAGGTGCCTGGCACCACCACCACTGCTCAGCACTGTGGGCTGGGCAAGAGGCGGCCTTGGAGGGGGCTTAGCACTCAAACCCTGCCTCAAGGGTCCATGCAATTCCAAGATTGTGACACTGATATGGGCATGCAGATGCCTAAACACACTGGGACACCCCACGTGTGCCTGTACATGCATGAGTGTGTGAAGACTAGCGTGGGCACACACACACACACACACACACACATACACACAACCACAGCCATATGGATCCATGCACACCTGTGTGCTCATATGGACCCATAGACACATTCCAGCATTGCCATGGGTTCACACACACACTCTGCATGCTCCTGTACATCCATACAGACACACAGGGACTCCCAAGGATTGCTACACACAGGGGCACTCAGGGGGGTCCACACACACACACACGTACCTCCACACTTATATGTGCACTTATACAGATGCACACACTCAGGCTGGTCTGTGGGCACACAAACCCCCAGAACACCTCTGTGTGCCCTTCCAGCCACACCCCAGCAGCCCCCCTGTCCCGTCCTGTGCCCTCCACTGATGCTGGGTTGCCAGAGCTGCTGGAGCTCTAGGGATTGGCACACTGACCCTTGCTGCTGATGGCACCTCCCCACTGCAGGTGGTCCCAGATTAGGGGCACAGCTCTGCTCACAGGTTTGCTGGAGAAAAGCAAAAGCCTCCAGGCAGACATGGACAGGGGCAAACACACTGTGTCCATTCCTCCCTCCCTGACTCTGCAGTGTAACCAGGGACCCCCTAATTTAGCCCTGGGAGCCCTTGGTCCTGCCCTTAGGTTGAAGATGCATTGATGGTGAGGAGTGGCATGGACACCACTACCCTCTCCTCAGAGTCCACTTCTTCAGCTACCTCCCTTCCCTGAACATTCCTGACTATTTCCTCCATCCCCAGGGACAACACCACAGGAGAAAGCAATAGGGACAGAGGTAGGAGGGAGCACACCACTCATTTTGGGATGACCCTCTGTGGCACAAGGAGGTCTTTGTCTACAGGGGCACACACACCTCCCTGCTCTGAGATGTGAGTGCACACATCACAGATGGCAAGCCCTCCCTAAACGCATGTTAAGGACAGGTGGGTGGGTGCAAGAGGCAACTCCTGGCATCAGGGACAGGCAAGGCAGGAGTATCAGCCACTCCAGGGTTAGGCTGAGGATAATGGCAAGCAGCTGCTGGCAAAACCAGCCACCCCCAAATTAACCGCTGAGGCTACCAGACACCCTGGAGTTCCTAAAGGGCTGGCTGGGGCTCACCTCCTGCAGCTGCTCCTGGGAAGGGAGGAAGGCGCTTCAGAGGATCCTGATCCCCCCAGTCACAGATGGGTGTGAACATGCCAGAGGGGCCCTGGCAGGGAGGGCATCCTCCTGCCAGCAAACACTCTGCTAACAAAGAGCAGGATGCAAAGCCCAGATGTTTGAGTCCCTCCCACCCCAGGGAATGGAGAATAAAGCCCCGGGTTCTGGTGCTGTTCTTCTACCACTGGAGGAAACCAACGCACCCATCCCTGTCTATATGCATGGTTTCCCTAGGGGGAAAGCTGAAATCATGGAGCTGAGCCTGGCACCTGAAATGTGAGGCTCTTACCTGTGCCCTCCAAGTCAAACATAATGCAGCACCACAGAATTAAAACCTGGAGGCATCCCAGCCCTTAGGGAAGCTGGGATTCATGGCTAACGCATAATCACACCCCACCTGGTACCCCCCACCTCAGGGCTGGGTCTGACTGACAGCCCTGGGTGTGGAGACCTCCCAGACCTTTGCCCAGGTCTCTACCCATGTGTCCTTATCAATGTACATAAACCGGCGCCGGGGGCTGATGCAAGAGGCAGGGGTGAGGGGGTCTCTCAGCCTCCTAACACTGCAGCAGCCCTCCCAGTCAGAGCAAAGGTCTCACCAGCCCCCCCCTCCCCAAACCAGCACCTCAGGAAGCACATAAAACTACAGCATACATGTAGGATATTTCCCCAAAAAGCTCCTCTGTGCAAAGCAGCATTTGCCTGTTAACCCGGTGGGTTTCACCACAACCACGTTGTCCTCTGCTCCCATTTTTAGCAACAACTGTGCTGTGTGGAAACCCTTCCCTGGCTGGTCCTGCACCAACCTCCCACCCTATCCCCATCAAGGCATCCTCCCCACCGCAGAGAGATGGGGAAGTCTCTCTGCCCACTTTCTGCCAAACAGCCTGGATTTGGTGGTCTCTGTTCACATAGCTGTGTTCCCAGCCCAGGAGGATGAGAGCAGGGACAAGCCCTGAATCCCACCCTGGGCGACTGCATGACGGTTTGGGAAGTTTCAAGCAGGGAGTCCTGGTGGGAAATACAGCTCTGGCTACTACAAGGGTCTCTCTCCACCTCCAGGACCCTCCCAACCACACTGCTACTGCCCCAGAGCTTTCCAGCAGACAGACACATGCTGCCCCCTCACCTCCCCCACAGCATTACAGCCCAACCCCTGGGAAACCTCCAAAAGCTGAAGCACAGCCACCCTCCCCACTGAGTCCCGGCAGAGAGAGGAGAACCTGTTCCCCAGGCTGGGTGAGGCATAGCCCTGCAGCCTGGGGAGGACCCAGCAGGGACATGTCCCTCCCCGGCAGGGGTATGTCCCCTCCTGCATGATCTCAGGGGAGGGACAGGAGTGACAGCCACCCTGCAGAGCCCAAAGCAAGCTGGCACCGCAGCCTGCTCCAAACTGCAGAAGGACATCCCGTTGTTCCCTGGGCCAGCTGGGACATGCCACAAGCTGGGAGACACAGGCGTGGGTCTCCGGATGAGGGGTGCATCACTTTTCCAATGAGGGTTGAAAAAACCCAAAGAGAGTAAACAAGGAACGAGCCTGTTCTCACCCTGGAAAACTGTGGCAGGATTTATCCCGCACCCCAACCTCTCCTGTCATCCCTCTCCCACTATTCACAACATTCCTGCCCTGCACAAGGAGCCTGGGCAGCCCCAGACAGGGGCAGGGCAGGAGGCTGAAGGACGAGAAATGCCGGGGATGCTTTCCTAGCCTCCCTGGGAGGGAGGAGCTGCTTCCCACCTCCCGGTTGACCCCGGGAACCGGACAGTCAGCCTTTTTCTGTGCAGCGGGGTGTAATGTAACACTTCCCGGACGAGCAGTTTGGCCTGTGCAGTTCACCCACCCCGGCCCTCCCCGGGCTGCTTCACGGCAGCGCCAGGCTCTGGCAGCATCCCGGGGCACAGCCAGGGGGAATGTGCTGCCCGTGCCCTGTCCACACCTCTGCCTGCTGCCTTGTAGGCAGGGGATGAGCCCCGGCCCCCCAAAATAACAAGGTGTTGAGCAATTTGAAACAGAAAAGGCAGCAGCACGCCCCCACAGCAGCCAAAGGTTGGGTCCCTGCTGCTGTTCCCTTGCTCTCCTGACAGAACTGGATGAGACCGAAGTGCTCTCATCCTCCTGTCCCTGAGCAGTACCGTCCTAAAAAGCCACACAACAGCTCTCTGGGGACATCTCTGTGTGTTCTATCCCCTCACCACATCTTCCCTGTCACCCACGGTGCCTCTCTCTCCCCCACAAGGAAGCTGAGTGCACGGGGAGCACAAACCTGCCCTGGCGCTGTGCACTCCGTGCCCACACCCATGCAGAGGCACCCGCTGTGTGCAAACCAGAGCTTGCACAACACGGCTCAGATGAGATCCACATGCATTAAAGACAGGGGGACTTTCCTCCCATCCTTTACACGAACTCCTGAAGCCTTTTCCCCATGTCCTCAGCTGCAGAAGGGTCTCCCCTACGCCCACCAGGAATGAGGGTGTGTATGTGCTACTTCCTCCATCTGTAATACACCTTGGCCCTTGCACAGACACAAGAACTCAGCTCCACGGCTTGCTAGCTCCTCGGGGTGATCACCCACCAGAGCCCTTGCCCTTTTTCATCTCTGTAACACCCCCGTGGACAGGGGTCACCCTGTTTTAGCCATTATGGAAGGCACCAGGATGGAGCACAGATCAGGGTGGGCACAGGGAGATGCCTGGACACTGGACACCCTATCATGATTCAGGGCCGGGGGACAGGCAGAGGGGACACCAAGGAGAGATGTGGGGTCATGAAGCAGGGTTGAAATGTTGAAATGGGGTTTGGTAGCAGGGAGATGGGGAGCACATAGGATGATGACGATGCCTATAGGGCAGGACAGGGCTTAGGCATAGGGGCAGTGAGGAGCATTCAGGGGGTACCCATTTAGGAAAGAATGCGGTTTGGGGGCAGTGGGTGAGTTCTGGTGGGGTTTTGTTTAGAGTGGGATTGCAATAATGTCTGGGGGTTAATGGGGATATGGGGGATGCCTACTCGGGGTGGGTCTGGGCTGGGGCATGGTGTTGCCCATTTAGGGTGGGATACAGACAGGGTTTGGGAGCAGCGGGGGTCATAAGCGTTGTCCATTCAGGGAAAGCTTAACCCGGGGGTACACCGGGGATGCCTGCCGGGAGCAGCCGGTGCCGGGGCAGCGATGCCCCCATACCTGCTTGAACTGCTCCTCGTAGGTCCATTCGTGGTGCGGTGGTGGCGGTGGGTCGCGGGGCTCCCCTTCTTCCTCCTCTTCCTCTTCCTCCTCCTCGTCCTCCTCCTCCTCCCCCGCAGCGGCGAGCGGCGGGCGCGG
>NW_005054471.1:1115356-1123257 GCF_000277835.1 Geospiza fortis | reverse complement strand
CGGCGGGCTGGGAGACCCCCCAGTCTGTGTCCATGTGTGGGTGCTGGGCGAGGGGAGTGCATGAGGGTGTGTGCAGGCTGCGCACTCATAGATGTGTGAGGAGAAGGGAGTGTGAAGGAGGGAGGGTGTGTGAGGGGTCTGTGCGCACGTGTGTAAGAGGGTGCTGCACCCATCGCACACCTCTCAGAGGATCTGTCTGTGTGTGGGGATACCTGTGTGTGCTGGGAGAAGGTGAGTGTGTGCTCGTTGCCTGCGTGTGTGCAGTGGGATGGATGAGCCTCCCCCACAGGTGTGTGTGCAGGGTGTCTGAGCATGCCTGTGCACAGTGGGAGAAGTGAGTGTATTAAATGTGGGGGAGCCCCCACACACCAACAGGAAGGTGCCCAGGGTTTAAGGGGTGTGTACGCCCTGGTGGTGCGTGTGGAGGACGTGTGTCCATCACCTGGAGCAGTGGCCATGCACAAGTGTGTGTGGTAAGCAGCGTGCATTGTCAGAGGGGCTGAGCAACTGCAGTATGCACACACGTGTGTGTTTGCTCTTGGGGACAATAATAAATGCCCTCTATGTGTCTGTGGGGAACTTGGGGGTGTGTGTTTTGTGTATTCACCTGTTGGTGTGTGCATTCTGTGTTGGGAAGGGTAGGAGGGGTAGGAGTGTGCACACGTGCTTTTTTGGGGGAGGTGGGTGTGTGTGCTCATGCTACCGATCCATGTGGAGGCACAAAGGGGTGTCTGGAGCAAGCTCCAAGTGCTGAACCCTGAGCTCCATCCTCAAGGGCTGGGGTGTCACTGCAATGTGACCCATGACTGTCAGGCTAAGACTTTGAAGGGATTTTTGTGGCAGGTGCTGTGGGTGCCTGGCTGCTGGCTGAAGGGGTCAGATTGTAATGTAGCCTGGATGCCCAAAGAGGCTTCCTGGCACGGGTAGAACAAGGCTATGTGTCTCTGTCACTGGAGTGGCTCAATGCTCCTGGCTTGCCCTGTGTCCCTGCTTGCAGTGGGGTAAACTGGCACTGTGTGTCTGCAGGTGTCAGACAAGGATGTAAGTCAAGGGGAGAGCACGGCACCTCTCTGCCTTGGGTGCTGCTCACTGGCAGCATCCCCTGACTGTTTCCTTACTCTCCCTGCCCCTGCCTGTCTGCCAGATTTTCCTGACTGCTTTCTCCATGGAGGAAACTTTGCCAGGAGGCAAAGGAAGCACCCACTCTTCCTTGGGCTTTTTTTGGCCAGGGCAGCTTGGGGAGCAGCATTGCCCCACAACACTGGGATACAAGGGACAGTGGCTTTGATTCCATCCCACGGCCAGGGCAGTTTGCCACTGAGACTTCCTACTGCTGCACTGGGTTTTGGTGGCATGGGATGACAGGAGGCTGGGTGGCAAGGGCTGGTAGCTCTGTCCCCTCCATGGCCACCTGTATGCTGCAGGGGCCAGGGGCAGCCAGCATGAGCCAAGTCTTCCCTTTTCCTTGAAGCATCTTGAGGAAAAACAGCCGCTGGCCATGCTGATGGCAGGAGCTGACTTTGCTCTCAGGCTCCATGGCCCAGCTCTGTCTGCTTCACCACTTCCCTCTGTGGGGGAAAGCTGCTGCTTCTGTGCTGTCCAGTTTCCCTATGAACATCTCCTGAGAAGCTACCCCATGTCCTGCCACAGCTCTGGTGATTCTCAGGGCTCCTTAAGCTCCTGGCACCTCAGCTGCATTGTGACACAGTGCACCATGCTCACCAGGGAGGCTCTCCTGGAAAAATCAGACCATTCCCTGGGAGCGCAGGGCAGCTCCCGACCCTGCAGGGCCCCCAGGCGCTGTTTATCTTTGCACAGGAGATAAATTAGCTGTCGGCCATCCTATTTCAGGGCTGGACAGCTGTAGCTTGCACTGGCCCATCCCATCCCGCTTCGGCAGAGGCAGGGACCTCCTGGTGCTTGCCAGCCCCTCTGAGTGCTAGTCAGTGTGGCACTCGTGTTGAATTGCCACTGGGAAGATGAGACCTGGCCCTATTTCAGAAGGATCCACATGGCCAGATGACCCTTGGGACTTATTGCACAGGACCCCATGCCACATGGTTCCAGCTTCCCCTCCCACTGCTGCTGCCTTGCACCCCACTGTGCTGCACCCTCTGCTCTGGGCTGTGCCTTATCCCCTGAAAGCTGGGCTGGGTGGGGTGAGACAGATGTGGTGACTTCTCCACGGCCCAACAGGAACCCAAGTGTTTGGGATAGCTCCCCTTCTGCAAGGCAGAGAGGTTGGGGTGCTTGGGTCAGTTTAGCACCCAGACCAGCTAGTGGCACCACCGAGGTCTCCAGAGGGTGCAGCGTGTCCCATTGCCTTGGGCATGGCCACCAAGGGACCTGTCCTACTCAGCTCCTCTCTAGAACCTCCACAGTGATAACAGCAGCTCTGGGGTTCTGCACATGTTTCATGAAGTATGTCAGGCTCTCCTTGGGGCAAGCAAGCAGGACCGTGTCCCCTTTGCTCCACTGCTCAGCATTTCACACCCATGGGGTCTGGTGATGCTCCCAGCTGGAGAGAAATTCCCCAAATGGCTATTGATAGCTGCAGCTGAGGCGGCACAGATGGATAGTGAGGGTATAGACGGGCACAGCAGACAGCAGAGCAGAGTGAGAGATACTTGGAGCAGAGGGATACCGCAGGAGGAATCGAGAGATAGATCCTGAGGGCTGATCAATACCCACTGCATGTGGAGGGACAGCAAGATAAAGCAAGTTGCAGGGGGAAGGTGTTAGGAGGGCAGCGATCTGCATTTGTCCTGGTGACAGCTCTGGGGAGAAGGCCCTCATGGTTGCTTCAGCTGGGATGTGGGTAGAGTCAGATTTGGGGTGCAGGGGCCTGTGGCTGACTCTCCTTGCGCATCTCCCGCCACTCCATAGGGGTTTTGGGCCCTTTGGGGTGTCCTGGGGTCCCGTGTGGTCTCTGGACACCAAAGGGTGTGTATTTCCTGTGTGTCCTGGTCACATCTGTCTCTCCAAGGAGTACCTGCTGCCTGTGGGCATTTTGAAGGACGCTGTGTCCCTGGGCAGCCAAGGGGGAAAGGGGCAAGCCCTGGCCGTGGCACAGGGGCTGTGCTGCAGCTGGGTGATGATGAGCTTCCAACCTGTTCCTCCGTTTCTCCATGAGAAGCAAATGCTGCAGGCAGCTGGGTCAGGCCAGCATGGATTAGGGCATGGATGAGGAGGCACGGGAAGAAGAGGCAGAGGTACCAGCAGTATGCAGAACTTGCTGTGTTCAGAACTCATCTCTTCTTTGCTGGTCATTGGAGACACTTACCTGATTAAGAGGTTGCAACCACGAAAGGGATGCTTTCTGTGACCCTTTAATGAATGCTTGGCACTTGGTGCTCCATGCTGGGATGGGGGCGACCCCTCCTGCTGCAGCAGAGCAGCCAAGGTGCCTGGGTCTAAGCCCAGCTCCACCCTGCTGGCAGTTGCCCGAGCTACCCCATGCTATGTGGTTTTTCTGCTTGTCATGGTTTCTTTCTTCATGCCAGCTGAGCTGGGAATGCTGAGGAAGGAACCCCCAGAGCAGCCTTTTGCATGGACAGGGCTGCTGGCCCTGCAGCCAGGCTGGGGGGGATCCCCCGCCCGGTGTGGAGTTATTGACACGGGCACTACAGAAAACACTGCTGAGATTGTTCACACTAATGTTATTTAGCAGCAATATTTCCGTAATAAAAGAAATCAATGGGCAAGAGAAAAGACCTGTCCAGAGCTTTGATTTTCTTATTTTAATGGCATACTTATTTACTCCCACCAGCGTGCCCATCGGATTTTCATTACGCGGCCTTCGCTGTAAGTGGAGCGGTATTGATACGAGCTGCTGAGTTAGCGCCTTGCTGCGCGGGCCAGCTCGGGTGGGACTGCTCGTGTGCCCCAACGGGGCCCTGCCAAACCCTGGGAAACAGCCTGGGGTGAGCCAGGGAGCCTGGTAGCCACAGAACACACGTATGTGCACACACAGACCCTGCCCATGCGTGTGCACACACACACACACAGACACACACACAGAGCTTGCCCGTCCATGGGGTGCACACCTGCTGCCATGTGCACTGCAGGCTGTGCACACGCACAGGTGTGACACACGTGTGTCACTTACATGGGCATGCTCACACAGAGGAACAAAACTCCGGCTACACCCATGCACACACGTCCTACCCACATGTGGCCCAGCACTCACACACCTGCAGTTGCTCTGTATGGACAGATGCCTGTTTATAAATGTGTGATAAATGCCTGTTTATAAACGTGATGCCATTTTGAAGTATGTGCCAGCCCCCCCTGTTATGCCCACACCCACCTGAAAAGTGTCCTACCTATATGCACACACAATCTGTGAACGCACACACGCGTGATGGGTCTGACAGCGTATGTGTGCACCTGTATGTGTGTGTGTGTGCAAACCTCTCAAAACCACCCGCTGTGTGTGGGTCCAACCATTCTCAGGGGGCCACAGACTCAGCACTGCCACTATCCCTCAAAAGGATGGAGCCCCCCGAGCTCCGGGATTGCCCATGGAAGCAGAGACCTGGCACCAGCCCAAGCCTTTGGTCACCAGTGACTGTGGTGGTGAGAGGAGTAACAGCACCATCTTCTGCCACTCCCCGGGAGCTGAGGCAGGGCTGATCCTGCCCAGCGATGTACTCCCAGCTCCCAGGACCTTGAGTGGGATGATACCAGCTTCCCCGGGGACACCCAGCTGTCAGCAGTACTGCTGCTGAGGCTGCAGCTGGCCTTCACTGTGGCACGGCTCAGCATGCTACAGAGACTCACCCAGAAACCCAAGTATGTGGGATGAACAACTTTATTACCGGTATCTCTGTTCAGGTAGCAAATTAAGAACTAGCCCATGTGCAGGGCTGCTGGTCAGCAGAACAGGGACAGTCCGGGGAGCAGGAGAATCAACATGCTACAGGCCTGGGTGGCCAGGAACACACTCGTGTGTTTGGCAGCAGAATGGAGGTGAAAGCCCTCCACCAAGCAGTGAGCTCACACGGGTCTGACCACAGGGGCGCAAGCAGGGTGCACATCTGGGTTTGGCTGGAGTATTACAGCACTCTCTCGGCAGCCGGGATCCCATGCCGGGAGCTGAGCAGAGTGGCTGTCCCCAGGGGGTCTCACAGCCAAGGGAAGCGTTTTGAGGGGTGAGATCCCATCCTGAGCTAGTACAGACATTTGGGCACTCGAGGACACTAGGTGCGTGCATAGCCAAGAGGCCACGCAGAACGGGGTCTCCGTTAAGGCGACAGACGGTGGGTTTCCCCCTTGGGGGGCACTGCCTGGAGAGCACTGTGGGGAAGTGACCCTCTTCCAGCCCCAGCCACCCCCGAGGGCAGGTGACACACAGGGGAGCAGGGGGCCCTCCAGCACAGAAGCCGGGCTGTGGGGAAATGACCCTCCTTCCAGCCCCAGCCACCCTGAGAGCAGGGGACACACAGGGGAGCAGGGGGCTCTCCAGCACAGAAACCGGGCATCCCCCCACTGCCAGGGGGTCTCAGCACAGATCCTGCCCTGTGCCAGGGTGACACTGTGTGCTGCCAACCCTCATCAGCAGGGATGGAGCCACAGGAGATGCTGCCAGCTGGACACAGCACTTTGCGCTGCCCGCAGTCCCGGCAGGCTGCCAGAGACAGGGGGGACTCACTGGCCGACCTCTGCAATGGGTGCTCTGGTCTGGTCTACCCTGTGCACCCTGCCCCGAGGGCAGCATTGTTCCCCTGATGTCTCAGGAGCTGAGGAAATCTTTCAGGGCCCGGGGACAGCCAGATCCAGCTTCTCTCCCACTGCATGCTGAGGGCACACAGGGGTGTTTGTACACTGCAAGGCCACTCCAGCCCCGAGGGATGGAAAAGCAGGACGTGACTCCGATAGAAAGGAGGGACAGGCAGGTAGTAAAGAGAACTGATGTCCTGTGTTGCTGTGACTGCCAAGGTCCCTCTGTCCTGGCACCCTGTTGGCCTGTGGGGAAAGGACAGAACAATTTGGGGAAGGCACAGGGGATCTCCTGCTGCCTCTGCTAGAACCTGGGCTTGGGGAGGAAGGGAAAGGAGCCAACTGGGCTCAGCAGGGTGCCCTGGTGAGACGGGCTCAGCACCCAAAGGTGCTGAAGAAGGCATTTGCTTCCAGGAGCAGCCCCTTTGCGTAGACACGCAGGGTGTAGAAGAGGGTGACGAAGTCCTGAGTGCTGAAGAGGGTGTCAGCCAGGGCGAAGGCGAGTGTGGAGGGGATGAAGCCCCGGCCGTACTCCACCATCCAGGTGCCTGCACTCCACTGCACTGACGTGGCCTCTCCCGCCTGGTGCACAATGGTATCGCCTGCCAAAACACACAATCAGCACTGCTCCGAGGGGCTGCCCCACATCCCACCCAAATGGGAGACATGGGATTAGGGCCTGCAGGGTTGAGCCCATCCCACCCCAGCCATACTCCCTTTTCTCTTACTACCACCCACTGACATGCTGGGACGTGCTACTGGGGACCCAAACTGCTCTGCCCTGAGCTCTTGGCTTCTGTTAGCTCAAAGGAAGAGCCCCAAAGACATGGATGCAGCCCACAGGTCACCATACTGCTGCACTTACCTGGATAGTAGATCTCACTTCTGGTGGTCCCCTCCTTCCATTGCCGGAATGTCCCCGAGATGACAGTGTCAGAAATATCTGCCCAGTAGCGACCTGTGGGAGCACAGACAACACTGCCTCAGCGCCTCCCTGCCAGGGACAGCACAGGAGCCCAGGTCTGAATCGTGGAGCTGGAGGGTCAGGATGGCAGCCCCAATGCCTCAATACACCAAGAAGTACCAACAGCTCTGATACCCTCGCTGTCTGTATGAAGAGCCATATACCACCAGCCAGGGCTGCTTGGTGTCCTAAAGCCCCATCATTTCCAATTTCTTTGGCATTTGCTGCCTCCTGAAGTATTGGGAGATGAGATGTCTGCCATCGCCTGCCAGCTGGATGCAGCGTCCTGGCCACACAGCATGTCACACACAGGGACCTGCAGATGCTGCAGGACACCATGGGGGCTGGTCGCCTTGCAGGGAAGGTTTGGCCAGCATCATTCACCCCATACAAGTAGCAAAACAGTGGGCTCCCTGTGCTGGGCACACCATGGCCAGCTGCACCTGAAGAATGGAATAGAAATAGCTCTGAGAACTCCCCTGCCAGCAGCCTGGTACCCCTGCTTACCTGAGTGTCCCCCAGTGTCGACAGCTGTCCCGAAGAGCAGCACGTACTCGGTGAGCGAGGCATGGAGCAGGCACATGGAGCCCATCCACCCGCCCGCATTCACAAACACCCACTGCAGGTCCTCATCTGGCAGGATGTGCCCTGGGTGCTTCTTTCGCAGCTCCACAATGATCTTGGAGAAAGCCAGCTCATGGTCCAGCCCTGCAGCACCCACGGTCACTGTAAGTCCCCGGCACAGAAAAAGCTCAGCCGACCAACCCCCCCAGATCCCCTGCACAGCCATAGGGTTTCAGTGCACCCCTGGAGAGGTCTGCCTAGGGAAGATACCTCTTCCCTCCAGCCATCAGCTCCCGCTGACCCAGCTCCACCGCCTGCCTGGATGGTGACAGAGGATAAGCAGCGCCGAGTGCTCCAGTCCTACAGCCCGTCCCAGGTGTTGGGCAATATGGGAGTTATAATAACGTGACAGTGCCCCTGTCCTGGTGACATGCAGCCCTGACCAAACTCCCTGTGCCTTATGGGGACAGCCCTCGTCTGAAGCCCCGGGCCTCACCCACCTGGGGCTTCAGCCCCAACCAGGCTGGATCATGCCGCTGCCCTGGTTCCCTTTGCTCCAGTCCCATCTTCCACCCCGCTTTTCCTGTTGCTATTCCCCGGTACCGATCCCCTCCCTCTCCCAGTCTTGCTGCCCAGGTCCAGCTCCCTGCCT
>NW_005054471.1:1066906-1114910 GCF_000277835.1 Geospiza fortis | reverse complement strand
TGGCCGGGGCGGCGGAGGGGGGTGACTGCTTCCGTGCCAGCGGTACGGATGGGGTTGCCTTCCTCCATCCTTCCCCTCAGACCCCCGGCGGGGCCCAGCACGATCCCGGGAAGCGGGAGCTGCGGGGACCTTCCCTGCCCAGAGCAGCGGGGCTCCCGGGCTGGGGCAGGGAGGAAGGGGTGAAGCTGAGGGAGAGGTGAAGCTGAGGGAGGGCATAAAGTGGCGTGTATAAGGCAGACCGTCCTGCTTGCCCCGTGAGGGGGCCGGGCGAGCGGGGTGCGTGTACCCCCATTGCGGGGGGGGGCGTGCCACAGCTCTCCCTGCCCACAGAGCACCAGCACGTTCGGTACAACCCGCTGAGGGACGACTGGGTGCTGGTATCGGCCCACCGGGTAAAGCGCCCTTGGCAGGGTCAGCTTGAGAAGCCGCCCCCCGAGGATGTGCCCCGCTGGGACCCCAAGAACCCCCTCTGCCCTGGGGCCACCCGGGCCAATGGCGAGGTACCAGCAGGGACACGGGGCCCCGGCCTGCCCCTGCCACCCCCTCCTGCCTTCATACCGTCTCTCACCCCGGCAGGTGAACCCCAAGTACGAGGGTACTTTCGTCTTCCCAAATGACTTCCCTGCACTGCAGCCCGATGCTCCAGAGCCTGGTAACTTTGGGGAGCAGAGCAGGCTGCTGGGGACCCCCCGACTTGGGGCCTAGGGCTGCTGCAAGGCGGCCTGGAGAGGCTTGGGTTCTGCCTCAGCACTTTCTCCCTGTCCCCTCTCTGTCCTTCCTCAGATGACAATGATCACCCCTTGTTTCGAGCTGCCCCAGCCCGGGGTGTGTGGTAAGTACCTACATGGCTCCAGCAGGTTTGGGACACAATTTGTCAAAAACCTGTGGAATGGTGCTGGGCTGGGTGTTCTCCCCTCATGCAGTGTCTGTACTGTACACAGCTGCTCAGTTTTGGGGTAATTCTGGGGGTTTTGGCCCTGTCCCTTGTCCCACATCCCACTGCGCCCAGCAAAGGTGTGAGGGTCTCCGGAGACATCTGCAGTCGCAGATAAGTGTGTTTCTCCTACAGCAAGGTGATGTGTTTCCACCCCTGGTCGGACCTGACGCTGCCCCTCATGTCCCTGCCAGAGATCCGGGCTGTCGTCGATGCGTGGGCGGAGCTGGCAAAGGAGCTGGGTGCTTCCTACCCCTGGGTGCAGGTGTGGGGCTGCTGGGGGCTGCTCTTTTGTGGGTGAAGGTGGGAGGCCAGCACTGCGTACTCTGGCAGTACTTGGGGTTGGGAGCATCCTAGTTGTGTGTGGGTCTCTTGTTTTGTGTCCTTTGTGCCCTTTGAGCCCTGCTGAGCCTTTCCACACCCTTGGGTGTGAGGCTCTGTCCTCCTGCAGGTTGCTTCCCTGCTGTGCTGGGGACACCACGACAGCCTGCAGCGGGGGCCCTGTGGCTGGGGCCTGCTGGCTGCACCTCTTCCTATTCTCACAGATCTTCGAGAACAAGGGAGCCATGATGGGCTGCTCCAACCCGCACCCCCACTGCCAGGTGAGGCTGTCCCACCTCTGACCTGGCTGAACTACAAGTCCCTGTGGTGACCCTACAAACCCTGAGGGCAGATGTGAACAGCAGTCACCCTGCCCTGGCCCCGAAGCTTTTTACAGCGAGTGTCGGTGGTCCTGTCACCCTCCCTCTGGGGACTGTCTCTTGTGGCTGTCACATGCCAGACTCTCCACCTGGTGGCAGCAGGGACCTCCAGATGAGCAGCAGGACTAGGGATACCCCTGCAAATGAGGGCTATGAGTGCCTCAGTCCTGTCCTGCAATGTCCCTCCCAGGTGTGGGCCAGCAGCTTCCTCCCGAACGAGGCGAGCCTGGAGGACCGGAGCCAGCGCCAGCACCTGAGCCAGCACGGCGTGCCCATGCTGCTGGAGTATGCTGAGCAGGAGGCTCGCCGAAAGGTGAAGGCATGGATGTTGTCCATGTATCCCCTCCCTGGGAGCTGGCTCCAGGAGGGGATACATGGACAGGAGATGGACCCTAGGAGTGCCCTGGGGAGTTGGGACTTTGTGTGTCCCCATCAAGCACTGTGTGTAACACCCCCCTGCGGTGCTACAGGCTGGGGACAGAGTGGCTGGACGGTGGTCAGGCAGAAAGGGATGTGGGGATGGTGGTTGGCAGTTGGCTGAACATGAGCCAGCAGTGTGCCCAGGTGGCCAAGAAGGCCAATGGCTTCTGGCCTATATCAGGAATAGTGTGGTCAGGAGGACCAGGGAAGTCATTCTTTCCCTGTACTTGACACTGGTGAGGCTCCACATTAAATGCCAGTGTCCAGTTCTGGGTCCCCAATTTAGGAAGGACATTGAGATGCTCAAATTCATCTGGTCAAAGGCAGCAAGGCTGGTGGAAGATCTGAAACACAAGCCCTATGAAGAAGCTGGGGGAGATGGGGCTGTTTAACTTGGAATAAAAGGAGGCTTGGGGGAGACCTTATCACTGTGCTACTCCCTGAAAGGATGTTTTAGTGGGGCGGTCAGTCACTTCTGCCAGGCAACCAGTGACAGGACAAGATGACGCAGTCTTAAGCTGTGCTAGGGAAGTTTAGGCTAGACATTAGGAAAAAATTATTCAATGAAGGAGTGATTGGGCATTGGAATGGGCTGCCCAGGGAGGTGGTGTAGTCAAAAAGACTGGGTGTGGCATTCAGGGCTATGGTTTAGTTGATAAGGTGGTGTTAGATCATAGGTTGGACTTGGTGATCTCAGAAGTCTTTTCCAACCTGGCTGATTCTGTGATTCTGTGCCCTGCAGGAGCGGCTGGTGGTGGAGAATGCAGACTGGCTGGTCGTGGTGCCATACTGGGCCACCTGGCCCTACGAGACCCTGCTGCTGCCCCGCCGCCATGTCTGTCGCCTCCAGGACCTCAGTGACAGTGAGAAGGACAGTGAGTGGTCCTGAGCTTTGTTGTACCCCATCCCACATCCTTTGGGCTTGACCTTTGTTATGAGGCAGCCATGCTGGTGCTGGAGGCCTTGTGTCCTTGGGGTGGGAGGTGCCGAGCTTAGCTGGGGAGGGGAATGGCACCTCTGTTATGTTAGGACAAGAACTAGTTGTTAGGATAAGAACTAGCGCTTCTTGTGGTACTTGTGTCCTTTTGGGGTGATGAAGCACATGGTGCTCCCTGCTTTGGTGGGAGGCTTCTCCTGGTGCTTTGCTCGGGCTCCCTGTGTGAGTGAGGAGAGGTGAGAATTTCCAAGTGCATCCCTCCTGCCTGTCACTGATGTCCACCCAGGGACAGGTGTTGCGGGTGACCCCACTGCACACCTGGCAAGCTGCTGGCCAGCTTGGGGTGTGAATCTCTGTCACTTTCCTGCAGGCCTGGCCTCCATCATGCAGAGGCTGCTCATCAAGTACGACAACCTCTTCGAAGTCTCCTTCCCCTACTCCATGGGCTGGCATGGTGAGTGGCATGGCTCTGCAATCCTCTCATCCACATCCCTGTCTCCTCCTTGTGGCTCATGCAATGCCTCTACCTCTTGGAATCTCTGCTGGTCAGAGTCACCCCAAGATGTGTTAGAAAGTCTCTTTTCCCAGTCAGGCAGTCAAAGGAGGAGTCAGAACTCTTCAGTTCTCGATCTCAAGGTTGTTTATTGTTTCTTATCTATAAAATTCTCTCTCCTGTCCAACCGAGGTCCGCTCAGCAGGACAGTCAGAGGCACTCTGCCTACTAAAAACTACATGTACAATATTTACAATTAGTTTCCAATACCTATCACCTATGTTTCACAGTGAGCTTCTGCTCTAAACCAATTTAAAAGTGCCAGCATCACAGAAGAAGATGGAGACCAAGAAGAAGAAGGAGAAAGGCTGGACACACCCAGTTCCCTCCATCTTGCCCCCTGAACCCCCATTTTAAAAACTCAAAAAAAATCTATTTTTCACCCTGTGACAAACTGATTGTTATTATACTTATAATTTTGTGGCTTGCAGATCCTCCTATAAGGGTGGTAACTTTTTCCATGGGTCATAATAAGTCACAGGTGTCTTGGGCTCTGTGCCAGAGTCTCTGAGCCTCCTGGCAGGGGTCCTGGCAATCCAGAACAGCCAGAGAGATGTCCTGAATTCTGACATCTACTCCCTGCAGGAGCCCCCACAGGCTCCTACCTGGAGGAGGACTGCAAGCACTGGCAGCTCCATGCCCACTACTCCCCCCCTCTGCTGCGCTCCGCCACAGTCCGCAAGTTCATGGTGGGGTACGAGATGCTGGCGCAGGCACAGAGGGACCTCACCCCGGAGCAGGTGAGTGCAGCTCAGGGGGATTGGGGCACCCAGGGGGCTGTGTGCCAGGGCTGTCCCTGGGAGCAGCCCCTGGCTGTCCCTTGTGCTGTGCCCTGCAGGCAGCCGAGCGCCTGAGGAGCCTCCCCGAGGTGCACTACAAGAAGAGGCCTGAGGAGGTGTGATGGGAGCAGCAGATCATCCAGTCCTCAGATGTGAGTGTGAGAGGGGGTTTTATTGCTTCCCACCACTACCTGAAGGGAGGTCATAGCCACGTGGGGGCTGGTCTTTTCTCCCAGATAGGGAGGGAGGTTCTAACTAATGATAGGATAAGAGGGAGCAGCCTGAAGTTGTGCTAGGGGAGGTTTAGATTGGATGTTGGGGAATATTTGTTCACCAAAAGGGTGGTCAGACATGGGAACAGGCTGCCCACGGAAGTGGTGGAATCACTGTTGCCTGGAAATATATTTAAAAAATGTGTAAGTGTGGCACTTAGGGACGTGGTTTAGTGGTGGGCTTCACAGTGCTGCACTAAGAGTAGAGGTTTCAGATTTTATCATTTGGTGTGCTCGGTGAGGTCACAAGTCAGCTGGGAGTGGTGACAGCCGAGGTCTGGGAATTCATGTCGGTTGTGAGCCCTCTGAACTCCCAGATTCTCCTGAACCTTGTCACAGTTTGGCTTGTTTTTGGGACTGGTTTTGCCTGTTTGGGGACTCGGGGTCTAATCCTGTGGCATCCTTGTGTAGGTGGTGTTCCTTGTCTCTTTCACCATCCCAGGCTCTGTCTCTGCCCCCATGCTCCTACCACCACTAAAGAGGACTTACCCTCCTTACCAAGTCCAGTCTCACCGGTGGGACTGGAATTTCTTCTGCCCCATGGAGTGGCACAACCCCCCTGGAAAATAAAACCTGGAAGCAAAGTGACTCTGCCTGTGTTTTCGTGGCTCTCAGTCCTAGGTGGCTGCCCCGCCGCCATGTCTGTCGCCTCCAGGACCTCAGTGACAGTGAGAAGGACAGTGAGTGGTCCTGAGCTTTGTTGTACCCCATCCCACATCCTTTGGGCTTGACCTTTGTTATGAGGCAGCCATGCTGGTGCTGGAGGCCTTGTGTCCTTGGGGTGGGAGGTGCCGAGCTTAGCTGGGGAGGGGAATGGCACCTCTGTTATGTTAGGACAAGAACTAGTTGTTAGGATAAGAACTAGCGCTTCTTGTGGTACTTGTGTCCTTTTGGGGTGATGAAGCACATGGTGCTCCCTGCTTTGGTGGGAGGCTTCTCCTGGTGCTTTGCTCGGGCTCCCTGTGTGAGTGAGGAGAGGTGAGAATTTCCAAGTGCATCCCTCCTGCCTGTCACTGATGTCCACCCAGGGACAGGTGTTGCGGGTGACCCCACTGCACACCTGGCAAGCTGCTGGCCAGCTTGGGGTGTGAATCTCTGTCACTTTCCTGCAGGCCTGGCCTCCATCATGCAGAGGCTGCTCATCAAGTACGACAACCTCTTCGAAGTCTCCTTCCCCTACTCCATGGGCTGGCATGGTGAGTGGCATGGCTCTGCAATCCTCTCATCCACATCCCTGTCTCCTCCTTGTGGCTCATGCAATGCCTCTACCTCTTGGAATCTCTGCTGGTCAGAGTCACCCCAAGATGTGTTAGAAAGTCTCTTTTCCCAGTCAGGCAGTCAAAGGAGGAGTCAGAACTCTTCAGTTCTCGATCTCAAGGTTGTTTATTGTTTCTTATCTATAAAATTCTCTCTCCTGTCCAACCGAGGTCCGCTCAGCAGGACAGTCAGAGGCACTCTGCCTACTAAAAACTACATGTACAATATTTACAATTAGTTTCCAATACCTATCACCTATGTTTCACAGTGAGCTTCTGCTCTAAACCAATTTAAAAGTGCCAGCATCACAGAAGAAGATGGAGACCAAGAAGAAGAAGGAGAAAGGCTGGACACACCCAGTTCCCTCCATCTTGCCCCCTGAACCCCCATTTTAAAAACTCAAAAAAAATCTATTTTTCACCCTGTGACAAACTGATTGTTATTATACTTATAATTTTGTGGCTTGCAGATCCTCCTATAAGGGTGGTAACTTTTTCCATGGGTCATAATAAGTCACAGGTGTCTTGGGCTCTGTGCCAGAGTCTCTGAGCCTCCTGGCAGGGGTCCTGGCAATCCAGAACAGCCAGAGAGATGTCCTGAATTCTGACATCTACTCCCTGCAGGAGCCCCCACAGGCTCCTACCTGGAGGAGGACTGCAAGCACTGGCAGCTCCATGCCCACTACTACCCCCCTCTGCTGCGCTCCGCCACAGTCCGCAAGTTCATGGTGGGGTACGAGATGCTGGCGCAGGCACAGAGGGACCTCACCCCGGAGCAGGTGAGTGCAGCTCAGGGGGATTGGGGCACCCAGGGGGCTGTGTGCCAGGGCTGTCCCTGGGAGCAGCCCCTGGCTGTCCCTTGTGCTGTGCCCTGCAGGCAGCCGAGCGCCTGAGGAGCCTCCCCGAGGTGCACTACAAGAAGAGGCCTGAGGAGGTGTGATGGGAGCAGCAGATCATCCAGTCCTCAGATGTGAGTGTGAGAGGGGGTTTTATTGCTTCCCACCACTACCTGAAGGGAGGTCATAGCCACGTGGGGGCTGGTCTTTTCTCCCAGATAGGGAGGGAGGTTCTAACTAATGATAGGATAAGAGGGAGCAGCCTGAAGTTGTGCTAGGGGAGGTTTAGATTGGATGTTGGGGAATATTTGTTCACCAAAAGGGTGGTCAGACATGGGAACAGGCTGCCCACGGAAGTGGTGGAATCACTGTTGCCTGGAAATATATTTAAAAAATGTGTAAGTGTGGCACTTAGGGACGTGGTTTAGTGGTGGGCTTCACAGTGCTGCACTAAGAGTAGAGGTTTCAGATTTTATCATTTGGTGTGCTCGGTGAGGTCACAAGTCAGCTGGGAGTGGTGACAGCCGAGGTCTGGGAATTCATGTCGGTTGTGAGCCCTCTGAACTCCCAGATTCTCCTGAACCTTGTCACAGTTTGGCTTGTTTTTGGGACTGGTTTTGCCTGTTTGGGGACTCGGGGTCTAATCCTGTGGCATCCTTGTGTAGGTGGTGTTCCTTGTCTCTTTCACCATCCCAGGCTCTGTCTCTGCCCCCATGCTCCTACCACCACTAAAGAGGACTTACCCTCCTTACCAAGTCCAGTCTCACCGGTGGGACTGGAATTTCTTCTGCCCCATGGAGTGGCACAACCCCCCTGGAAAATAAAACCTGGAAGCAAAGTGACTCTGCCTGTGTTTTCGTGGCTCTCAGTCCTAGGTGGGAGGTTTGGGGTCTCTGGGGAAGACCCCAGCTGCCAGTGGGGGGTAACACGGGGCTCAGGGGTTGTGCTGGCAGCCCAATACCTGTTGCTTGTGTCCCTGCCTCTGCGCTGCCTCCTCTTCCTCCCTGGGGGGAGCTCTGAGTCTGTCTCTAAGCGCTGCAGGCTTGTGGAGCAGTGGGAAACAGAGATCCTCAGCCCTGGACCTGTTCCTCCTCGTCCTCTCTGGCTGGGACTGCTGGGTGGCAGCCCTCATGCTGCAGGTACAGGGGCTGCTGGGATGCTGCCAGGGGATGGCTCATCATTCACCTGGGGGCTGCCAGGGAGTCCAGCTTTCTTCCTGGTGCTGCTCTCCCCTCCACTGTGCCCATCCATGGGGTAGGAGAGTGCCAGCCTGGGCTCTGGGCTGAGATGGGGGATATTCTATTCACCACTGTCTTTGCTCTCCTCCCTTTCCCTCCAGGAAAGCCCTGGGACTCTGCAGGGGTAGGTGATGGACAGTGATGCCACCACAGCTGATGCGGGGGGACGCCAAGCACTATGAACCCTCACGCCATCACAAATAGTTTTTATTTGTCACTAATGAGCCATTCTTACAGCTCTCTAATGAGACCCCTCTGCTTGTCCAGTCTGTGAGTGTGCTCCTGGGGTCTAGAAATACCTTGCAAGGAGAGAAATGTTCTCCTCCTGCCTCCAAGACAGCAGTCCATGGGGAGGGCTGTGTTCCCTGTGCCCCATCTGTGCGTTGCTCCCCATGGGGCTAGGACAGATGGAAGGGCCTCCTGCCTGTGTGATGCTGGATGCCCTCCTACATGCTGGTCCTATCTTTCCATCTGATTGCCTCATCCCGGAGCCCACAAATGCCCTCACCTGACCTCAGCCCTCCCCATGTGCTCCGGGGCTGTGGGGAGGAGCTGGTGGCTGACCCTTGAGCTCGGAGCTGTCATTGTACACAGCATCCCTCACCAGGGCATCAGGGCTGCCCAGCTGGGAATGTGGCCTCTTGCAAAACTGATTTCTCCCCTCCTGGGACAAACAGAGTCCGTTTGATCTCTGCCACCATCCCGGTCATGAGCCTTTTCCATTGCAACAAGTGCCTCTGCTCCAACTTCCCAACTTCCCTGCTTATTCTCCAGGGTCCTGGGGAAGCGGCAACAAATTGCCTTAAGTGTGGCAATCCAGCTCAGGGTAATTAGCCGCTGAACCGGTTGTAACGAAGCTAGTCATCTCCCGGCAGGGGCAGTTAGCTGTGATTTAATGGCCCGGCGGCTCCCAGCCCCGGGCTGCCGCGCCTCGGCCCGCGGCCGTAAATGAAACTCGCAGTTAAGTCAAGCGGTATTAAACTTTACAGTCGCCGTCTCTGAAAACGGGACTCTCTCCAATAAATCAGGGCAAGTGGGACTGTAAATACCGAGGCAGGATCCATATTGCTTAATTAAACAGCACCTAATGAACAGCCTGTTTGTTGTGTTGTGATTTAGGATGGAGGCTGGGGAGGCAGTGCGTGCTCAGGGGGGCTGGTGCCCGTGCCACGGTGCCCTCTGCTGCAGGTACCAGCTGCTCAAGTTTATCTGCTGCTAAAAAATCTCGGAGATGGCCTGTGAATTAGTTTGGGTTTTTTTTTTTTAGTTAAAATAAAATCCCCCCTCTGAAATCTGAAACAGGGTGAAAGCAGGAGTTAGGGGGTACACCCAGTTGTGAGAGCTTGACCCTGGTTATGCTGAGCTCCCCACTTCCTCACAACAGCTCCAACCTCCTCTTGCCCTCATACTTTTGTCTTGTGCACGGGGGTGCATAAGGCTGGAAGGGAGCAATGAGCCTTTCCCGTGGCACAGGGAGGCATCAGGGTGGTGCAAATGGAGCTGCTGGAGATGCAAAGGCATTGCAATTATTAGGAACTATCGCTGGTGTGCTGTAAAGCCCCAAGCCTTTTATATTTTGGTAGTTGCAGTCCACTTGTAATTAAAAAGTGATTTATTGCAGGAGATTAAAAAAGTCCAGCTGGTGAGGGATGAGGGAGTGGAAGGCCTGCGGGGTACCCAGCTGTTGTTCTGGACCTGGGAGCATCAAAGGGGAGCTGAGGCCCATTGGGGCTCCCCATAAGGACGTTCCTTGATGCTGTTTCATTTCTCCAGGGGAGCTGTTGGAAATCCTGGGAGAAGTATCTCTGTGACTGGGTCATCCTTGTCCTGAGTCTCCATCTCCCAGCATGAGGGCAGAAATCTCCTCTGCAATCACTGCCCTGAGCTGCTCTGAAAGGAGGAACAGGGCAGGTGCTGGGGAGAGTGAGAGGAACTCAAGCATGGAATTAATGGGTTAAAATCCACTGGGGTCCCACAGGGGTGTTTGCACCCTCTGTGGTGCACTAATGGGTCTGTGAGGGATTAGGAAAGGGACAGAATGCTGCTGCGCCAGGCTGGCACAAGCTGTGCTCTGCCAGAAGCGAGGGATACACCCAGTGGGGGATCCAGATATACAGAGACGCTTGAGGGGGTGTGGCCAGGAATTTATTTTCATTTTTGTCCCATTTTCTGATGCCACTGAAAGAAATTGGTCAATCTGCCAAGGGATTTGGCTTCCCCAAAGCTCCTGGAGCTTTGTCTCTACTGAAACGAGCCAATGTCCTTGCCTGGGTTGTAACAGTGGCTGGGTCCAACATTGTACCTGCCCTACGTGTTTGGGAGACCCAGAGCACCCCCAGCTTTGACACTGACTCCTTCTGTGGCCATGGTTGAGCCTGGGGTGCCAGTCTGGAAGGCACCTGGTGGACAGACACCATTTGGCACGAGCACTTCATGGTGGAGGGCAACTGCTGGGGCAGGTTCATGCCCTTTGGTTGAGTCTCTGTGTCCTTGGCACCTGCCAGAGGCTGCAGAGCTGCAGACAAGCTGCAGATCCTGAGTCCTGCCCACCCCTCTTCCTCTTCCCCCTGCCTTCCAGTGCAGGTGAGACAATAAAATATTGAGCAAAGGAGGGTAATCTGTGACCAGTGTGTTTTAATCAGAAAGAATGGTTACGAGTTGAGGCCTGCTGGCTCCTGCCATGCTGCAGTTTTACTGTCGTTCCTGATACCAGGTTAATGGCTGTCATTTCATTCCAGTTTTACTATTGGACTTGCCCTTATTGTTGAGTTTCTTCTTGTCTGCTGCTGCCTGCAACCCTGCTTCCAGAAGAATTTGAGTTGCAAGGATTGCTGCTGTCACTGAGTGGGGGGTTTGGAAATGGAATTAGAAGAAATTAGTGAAATTTTAGGGAGGAAGAGAGGAAGGATGAAAGGAAGAAATGGAGGTAAGGATATAGAAAGGAAGGAGAGGAGGGTGGGAAACAGAGAGAGAGAGAAAGCTAAATCCCTCACATTTCTATTTAAAAGACATCATCAGGCACTTACCATGAAAACAATTAATAATTTTAAGCAGATGCTAAACACTCTGGTGCCCTGAAGCAGGCAGGCTCCATGCAGTGGAGAGATTTTGTGTCAGGAGAATGCAAATAAAAACCCAGACCGCTTTTAGATCTTGTCTTAGCTGGCCATGAAAGAGCAGCTGGGACAGCAAAGAGCACCTACTTTGTCCTGGGCCACATGGTGCACCTTCCCTGGGTTTGGCAGCTTCCTTGGCAGGAGTTCAGACTAGCAGGAAACAATTTTGGAGGTGTTTTGCCCATGTTTCAGACAGCTGGTATGTTTTCCTGTGCTGATGGTCCCTGAGTCCTTCCTGCAAGGCATTTTCAGAGCCCTTGGGCACCATGAGCTGTGGGATGGCTGCTGGTCGCAGGTGGACACAGCGGGGATGTCTGGATGCTGCCTAGCAAGCTCTGCATGGACTTCAGGATGGCAGCCCCAAGGCTGGAATTTAGTTGGTTAATCATCTGATAATACAGGTAATTTAATACTGTCACATTACAACATCCATGTGGTCAGTAAGCACTGGCCCCCCAAATTTCCTGCATGCCTGGTTTGGGGAGGTACCTTGGGGCTTCAGCTCTTGGCAGTGGGGACCTGTCACTGCATGTGGTTTGAGCCTTTCCCATCCTGGGACCCCATCCCAGAGTCAGCAGCCTCTGTTTGGGGCAAGAGAAACACCAGGAGCATCCAGATTCCAGCTGGATTCAACCCAAACAAAACTGTCTGGGGACGGAGGGGAGCAGGTGTGGGTGGGAGAGCAGGGGACTGCTCTGGCATAGGGGCAGCCAAAGGGAAGGTAATCTTTGCCTGCAAAAGGGAGTTATCCACCAGCAGTGCAGAGGCTGGGAGAAGGAGCTGGAGCCCTTGCAGCACCCAGGATCTGGCATGGCTGGGACTTGGCACCCTGGCTGTTCCTGGCACACCACTGCTGCTGGAGCCAGCTGTGAAAGCCCACAGACATCTGTGCCTGCCCCGTGGGGAGGGATCCCCCTTCATCCTGATGTTCCAGAGGAGAAATCTCTACATATTTGCTAATTATCATGAGTGGTGCTGCGAAGTCTGCTACAAAGCCCCAGGAGCAGCAAGACATTGCAATGCCAGGATGGATCCAAGGTGGGGAATCATCCCCTGGGGTGTGCCTGGGCATGAGGTGACTCCTGCCAGAAGCAGAGCCCTTGGGAGAGAGGAGGAAGTGGAGAGATACTAATTAGATGCTAATAAGCGAGTAATTAGTAGATCTCCAGCCTCCTTGGTGCTCCTGGGACTCCCTTGCCCAGCTCCAAGCCAAACCACCTGCTTCAACGTACCTAAGGTGGTTTGAGGCCCACAGGGTATGGCTGGAGCAGGGATGAACCAGCTGCTGCTCCCCACACATAGTGACAGGCTCAATCTCACAAAATATCCTCATAAATTGCCCTCATGAAACAAAGCTCAACAAATAAAAGCTGAAAATCCATTTGCAGCCTGTTAGCTTTTAGTGTTTAATCCCTCACTTATTTTGCCTGCATTTATCTCAATATCAGGGCAGGTCCTCCACTCCCTCATGGCTTTGTGCTGGGGCAGGGAGACAGGACTCCTGGGTGCCTGTGCTGTCCCTGTGGAAAAGGCACTGCCCCTCTCTTGTGCCTCAGTTTCCCCATGGCTCGAACAATATCAGTCGCACAGAGGCCAGACCCCATCTGCTGACCAGGCAGTGGGAGCCCCTGTGACAGCCCTGCAGGGGCTTTTGTAGGATCCTTGGGACATCCTCAGTGTGACAGCCTTGAGTTCCTCTGGCTTGGATGGCTCTGTCCCATCTGGCACAGATATGAGGAAAAAGGTTCCCATCCCTGGGACTGGCTGCTGTGCCAAAACAGCGCTGTGCAACAAACCCCTGGGTTAGCACACCCAGACTGCTGGCTCAATGTTTAATTTCAGAAAATAAAAATACCTAGTTTTAATTTAGTTTTTAAAATAAAAATTTTAATTCACACACAGGAAAGAAACAGAGTGAGAGTGAAGCCAGAATGGGTCCCCGGGATGCCAGCTTGCTTTTTAACCCTTCCCATCCCGCTTTCAAATTCCTCTTAGGATGAGAGATGCTCAGAAAGTATCTGTCTGGTTCCAGCTGCTTCCAATGTGCTTCAGTAGCAGCAGGACCCTGCTCCATCACAGCCCGTCAGGTCACCTCAGAAGTAGCAGATCCATTGGCACAGGAGAAAAGGAATGACCCCAGCCTCTGCTGGGGTCTGAAATTCCCTCCGCCCTGGAAAGGACTAGCCGACACATCAGGAACTCAGAATGATTATGATAAAACCTGTGGGACACCAAGGGCATCACTATGATTTGTGCTGTCTAAATGTTAATCAGAATAATAATGCCTATTGAGACAGCTGTTTTAAAAGGCTGTGATGTTGGAGTAAAAATTCCAATAAAACTCTATTAGCCCTTCCTCGTTACACTAATGGTGCCTGCTGCTAAAAGCCCCCTGCTATAGACACCCGTATTAATGGGCTTATTACAGGAAATAAAATCTGAGGCTGAACATTACAGAGAAGCCTGATTAATTCAGCAAGGTAATCTTTTTTTTCTTCCCCCTCCTCTCTGCCTGTTCTTATTCTCCCCCTCTTTATTTAATGAATGTACTTCTTGAACTGCCAACTTTTGAGCTTTTCATGGAGTTTGGGGATGATTTTAAACTGATCTCGTTCACAAAGAGATGAATCTTTGAGCTGGCACCTGGTGCAAATGGGCGGGAAGGCTTGTCAGATATCTCCATCAAACCAGGGAAGAGGAAAAGCAGCCAGGCTGGAAGTGAAGAGGTTAGAGAGGGGGAACAATGGGTGTCCCAGGGATATCCACCGGGAGTAGTGGCTTGTGGGCTGGAACAGCCCATTGCTTGTTACCAGGCAGGTGCATGTGACATTGGCCAAGGTGAAGCTGCTGGGGGTAAGCAACATCTCCCCTCAGATTCTCCTTCCCATCCTTTCTTGTCCTGATTTATCCTCTTTTGCTGTCACCTCTGTCCCTGGAGGAAGGTTTGCCTGGGTCTCCCATTTGCAGGTGCCATCCCAAAGCCCACTGGCTTCACCCAGCGAGACTGGCACCCTGGGCTCATGCTGAGAGGCAGAAACACCCCGACAGACACACCACTATTCATCCAGGCTATAAATAACTCCCATAAAAATCCGCTTCTTAGCCTTTTGTGTTCAGCCAAACCCTGCCAATGGGAAAGGAGACGGCATCTATTTTATGGGCGGCTGGAAACCGGCTTTGCATTTTTCTGGCTCACGTAATCCCACAGGTACCCTCGCTTCTTTTCTTTTTTAACAGACTTTTGATTCACATTCCTCCCAGCCAAGTTTAATTATGGCTTCGTTTCCTGCTGCCCAGGGAAGGGAAGGGAAGAGGGCAGCTCTGCTGGTGCGTGCAAGGACAGGGAACATGGGGCAAGAAGGAGGGAGGGAAAGGGGAGAAAAGGAGGGAAGGAGGAAAGTGAGAAGGAGGGAAAGCAGGAAGGAGCAGACAGGCTGTAAAGAAGGAAGAGGCAAAGGAAAAAAAGGAAGGAAAGTGGAGCCCCAGGTGTGTACCCATCCTGGGAAGCCCAGAAGGGTATCCAAGTCCCAGACTGCATAATGACTGCGTTTACTGATTTATAATTAACCACAGCAAGAAGCTGTGAACACTGTGAGCTTTTGGAGTAGTCTGGACATACTGGGTGATGGGCTATCAAAGTCTGGAATTCCTTGATCCTAATTCCACACAGGTATGTTGCAGTCATACATGGGGCCAATGTGCTACAGGCAGTTAATGATTTAATGATAATGTAGGGAATTTGAATTGCACTGAGAAGGAGAAGAAGATGGTGGCATTGCACAGACCCTGCCAAGCAATCCTCAGGGGTCTGCAGGTGGGGCTGGAGTTGAAGTTTCCCTCTGGGGATCTGTGACCTCCTTACCTTGGGAAATGTGGTGGCCGTGGTTTGGGGATGGCTGGAGGTTTTTTCCTGTGTTCATCACGCCTGTGTCCATCCTGCTGTCAAGGCAAACACCCCATTAACAGCAGGGGTCTCTTCTGCCCTATACAATAACACAGCCAATGCTCCCTTACTTGCATGTCTACCCTAAAAAAGAATGCCTTCCACACCATTAGTCCCTCAGATCTTGATGGATGGGTTCTTGCTGTGATCTCCTCACCACCACACCCTTATCAGTGCTGTCTGGAAGTGCAGGTGAGGACCAGCATGGGAAACCCTGTGATGAGGGAGAACACTCTGGGGAGTGGGAAGAGGGGACAAAAGCCTCCAGAAGGAAGGGGGAAAAAAGAGATGAAATCAATTTAGTTACAATAAAGCCTCTTACTGTATTAACTGCTAATCCACAAATACACAAACACACAGAGGGAGTCCTTGGAATAAAGGCATTTAATTAGGCTATTTGCTTGAAGCTGGCTCTGAAAGGTCTGGCATGATGGAGGAAGAGGCACAGAGGGAACCTTGTGGGATACGCTTGCCAGGACCACCGGTGACTTTCCCCCTTGGTTCAAGGCCATGCAGAAGTGCTGTCCCCTCCATGGGGACGTGGCCCACCCTCCAACCATATCTGGATCTCTCTGGATTTCCCTTTGCTGGCTGGGGAGAATATCTCCTGCCCCTCTATGGATGCTGGGGAGCTGACTTTTCATTATGTTTCCCATCCAGCTGGAGTGTGAACTGTTGGCATCATGGGACCATTTGCTTTTTCCTCCTCTCCTTTTCCTTGAAGGGAGGAGGCCACAGTCGGGTGGGTTATAACTCTTCTCTCCTTTCATTTGATCTGCCAGAGGGCTCAGCAGGGGGAAGACCCTGTCTCGGCAGGCTGCCCATGAGATAAAAGGCAGAGAGGGCCAAGCCAAGACATTTTTTCCACTGTTCCCCCCACCCCTTCGCCCCTTCCTCCATCCCCCCGGTTTTCTTGGCAAAGGACAAAACAGGGAAATGAGCATACTCCTTTCAAAGCCCTTCCTCTTTCAATATTGAACCAGGCCTGGATTCCCTTCTGGATGCCTGATTGCTGGCATTCCCGCTCCCCATGCAGCCTAAACTGTAACAGCTGAGGGCTGGGGATGCTGTCGGGGGATGCAAGCACGTGTGGGGAGGCTCTAAGGGAAGCACCAGCCTCCTGCTTCCCATTCCAGTACTGGGGCTGTGCTGCATCCCACAGACACCCGGGCCCTTGGGGTCCCTCAGCCCCACTGCCACTTTTTGCCCCGGAACTCTGCTGCTCTGATAGGTCACGAGGTGTGGAGTCTCTGCTCCTGGCAAGGTCATGGGTTGGAAGATGTTTGGCTGTGTCACTGTGTCCTGCAAAGCTTGTGCTAGTGTGGGTCATGGGAACCAGCTCCATTGTCCTGGGATTCTTGTTAAGGCTTGGGAATGCTGTCCTGCCCCGAACTGGGATGAAAGCCACACCAGGGAACCTGGCAGAATGCAGCCCAACTCCCACTTGCTGCATTGGACTCAGTGGAGTGTTTCATTTTAGCTTTTTCCAGAGGTTTTCTTTTGATTTCAGCCTTTTCTATTTGATTTTTTTTTGAAGGAAGATAACGATCTTGCATTTCCAAATGAAATCATTTGGCACCTGGGTGGGGTGAGGGAGAAAATATTTATTTTTCATTTAAAGCTGTTGAAACAGGATAGCTGAAATGTTACATGTCTTTTTTTTTTTTTCCCCAGAAGGTTTTTGGAAAGAGAAATTTCTTTGAAGTGACCTTTTCTTAGGAAGTCAGAAAAGAAAGGGCAGGAGCAGAGAGGCCATGTGAGCTGCAAAAGGACAGGGCTTGGTTTTGGGACTTCTCCAGTGCTCTGGAGAGGATGCTTGGTCTGGTGTGGCAAATCTGGTGCCAGAACCTGGGGCATAAAGACCAAGGTGGTGGGGGCAGCTCTGGTGTTGTGGCTCTCTGGGGCTGCTGGTGAGAGGAGTCCAGTGCTGCAAGGCAGCAGGGAAGGGGAACTTAGATGGGACAGCCCAGATCTCCAGCACAGCACTCCCCAGTTCCTCCTTTAGCATCTCTCATACCTTTATCATGCTCTGTGTAACTTCCCGAGAAAGGAGGGCAGCCCACTGGTGAGGCCTTAGTGTAAACCTTTAATTAGCAACCACTTGTAGTTATGCTTCAAGGCAGGAGGATTTGGATTTGTGAAGGCACAGCAGGGATGGAGATCTGCTGGGTGTGATCCACAGCTCTCTTCCTGGGACAGTCTCCCTTGGCAGGTTCCCCAGACCCAGATCCTTGCAATGCACATTCCCAGGGGCTGGAGAAACAGAGCGTGCCTCTGTGCTGGTGTGATCCTGCCTTACATCCAGGGTTGCACAAAGCCTTTTCAGCTCCAACAGCCCAAGCACTGAGCTGGACATCCCACAGGGCAGCACCCAGGTACTCTGCAGAGCTGCTGCCCCCAACCAGGGGCCCCATGGTCAGTGCAGCCCAGTCCCAGGAGGGTCACATCTCCTCTCCTACATCCCATGTGCATGTGAGAGGGATGGCAGTTGGGAATGCCCCAGGAGACACTCTCTTGGAGGCTGTTTCCCTTCTTTAATCCCATTTGGCTGTCCTCATTTGCTGCTTTCCTGCACATCTCGTGTGGTATGTCGATTCGCTGTCGCTCTGGTTTATTAATCAGAGTGTCAGGCAGGGGCAGATCAAATGGCTTACAAGAGCCTAAGTACGTTACAGCAATGCTATTATCTCTCTCCACTAAAATTTGTAATCTCCATGAAAAATTAGAGCAAGCTGCTCTGACAAGCCCCATTCTCCATATGCCCCACGAGCAGGACCCTAATTATTTTACCTTTTTTTAACTCTTTATTAATCCCATCCTCCACCAGCTGCCTGTTATTTTGCCTGGGATTCGCGCATTGACAAAAGAGATTGGCTTCACAAATGCTTTTAAACCCCTGGTGCTTGCAGACTGCCAGTGTGAGACTGCTCTACTTGCGTTGAGATCCCTGCCAGAGAGGCAAGCAGCTGCTTTTGTGGGGTCCCTCATACTTTTTGGGGTGACCTTGCCTGGGGGTGTGGCAGTGTCTGAGGCTCCTTCCTGAGGTACCCAGCAGGTGGTGGTGATGTATAAGTAATTCCTCACAGTGTTTTCTTATCGGAGGATTTTAATGTTTTATTCAGCTTCAGGTTGATGTTATCCATCTCTTGGGCTTCCAATGGGGGCTCACCACATCATGAGACTTTCTTTTTATATTTGCCAGGCTGGACACAGGCAGGGTTTGGTTCTTGTTCCCCTTTTTGTGCTTTCCAGACTGTGTCATGTGCAGACTTTCATATGGATGGAAAACAAGAAAAACCTCTTATCACTCCTGCAAGTCTAGTTGACACAGTCTTTCCACTCTTTGGCTGCATTTAATACCTTTTATTTCACATCTTTCAGCACTTTACAATAGGACCAATATGATATCCATAACAATTTGAAGGGATGGTGTCTGGAGGGAGAGAACTGATCAGCCTGGGGTAGGGATGATGCTGTAGGTGTACATGGGCAGAGAGAAACATTGGTGTTCTGGGAAGCTGGGTGCTCGTGTCCACTCTCTGGGGGTGAGAAGCAGTGCCATGGTTGTCCTCCAGTCCCTTCCTGGTGGCTGTTGGGACAGCTGTTGTCCTCTGGGGAAGGCACTGGGACAGATCCTGGAAAGAGTTCTCCCAAGAGCTGCAACCAAGCTGAACCAGAGGAACATGCTGGGGCTGGAAGTGCAGAAATCAGGAATATGCCTGTCAAAATCTTTGTCCAGGGGAGGGGCAGAGGGGAGCTGAGGATGTGCAGACTGGTTGTGCTGGGCTGGAGCCTGTCTGGGCATTGGTGAAGGGCTGGGACTGCGAGGGCTGGGTCCAGCTTGGCACTGCTGGGTTTGCAGCCCCATTTCATCCCAGGGATGCTCAGTCTGCCAGCTGAACCCCATGGGCATCAGTACAGAGCAGCCAAGGGGCACAGTGCTCCATCTCACTGCCCTTCCGCATGGAAATACCCACAGGTACCAAGGGAATTTTTAATTCTAGGAGCCACCTACTTCCCTGGAGAGGCCAGAGGTGTTCTCAGATTCTCCACCTTGAATGACTGACCCCAATGCCACTGCTTTGCATGGGAAGTAACTGGTTCCTCTCTGCTTTTTACTCTCTGCCACATTTATGTCCAGGTGTTTAACTCTGATCTTGGATCAATTTAAACTTATCCATTTTTCCTATGACAAGGGCCTCTGAGATGATGAAAAATTGACATGGTGTAATAGCAGAGAAATGGCTTTGGATCTGCAGCCAATCTCTCCTGCAGCGTAGAAATGAAGCCCTCCAAACACTACAGAACATCTGAGCAAATTCAATAGTTTCTCATTTTTATATAGGTGTATATATATGTGTGTGTATGTACATGTGCATGGCTCCATAATACTCGTATTAATATTCTCCACCCATTTCATTGCAGCATCTGGCCATCAGAAATGCAGCTCCTAATGCCGTGGGCTAATGGGATATGTTTTTATTTGTCCTTGTTATAAAATAGGTACCTCCATATTAACTTTGCAGGGCATTATATTGATGTAGGGCAGTAAACTTTATGGCAGATTTCACAACCCTGTTAAGTGCATCATCTTAGGCTGTAATATCTATCTGGGAAGACAAGTGAAACCCTTGCCAGCAATACACGCCTGGGAAGGTGGTGTGAAGCTGGGGAAGGAGAGGAGAAGTGGTGCTGATACCTGCAGGATCCTGGGGTGTGCAAAAATCTCTCCAGATGCTGGGAAAGGGGTTTGCCCACTGCTTTTTGGCTGCTCACAAAGCCTCTGTGAGCAGCGTCGGTGCCAGCAGCGATTGCATCCCTGGGGGTTCTGGCTGGCTGCTCCAGAGCTTGTTTGCTCTCCTGCCCCTCCACCCTTCACATCCCCAGTAAATCTGACGCTATGCACACTGTGGCCGCTGGTCACAGATAACTGCTTAGCTTAAATCCTGCTTGAATTCCCTTGGCTTATCTGCTAAATGGGATCTCGGTTATAAATAGAGTCCTGCAGACATGAAGGTCTATTTGGGCAGGGGCTTGTTTGGCAAGGAGTTTTACACAAGTTTGAGCAAATTGCTGGGGAAAAGCTGAGAGATAATAACAAGGAAAATGATATTAAACTGGCTCCTCTGCTTCCTCCTTATCCCTTAGCTGTTAGCAACTCACCAGGAGAGTACAGCTCTCAAGCAGACAAGGCGTCGCGGGTCTCCAAACTCCAGTCCAGCAATTGCAGCTGTGAAATGCTGTCTCAAAGCCAGGAAAAGGAGAGAAAGTGGTCCTCACATGTGCCCCCACGGCTGCCCTCAGAGAGGAATGGGTCTGTGCAGGGTGAAGATGAGCTCTGTGGCCATTGAGGCACAGAAGCTGCAGGGATGCTGGCCCTCCTCCCCCAGCTCCTGATGGCTGGCTGCCATCACTGTCAGCTAATTGGGATGCTGATAATTATTAGTGTTTCATGATTTAATTTTCTCCTCATTACAGTCTCTGCCTCAGCCTTACTGGTGCTGAGCAGATCTCCACAAAAGACTATAGGAGGTGATGGGGGTGATCCCCACCTTGCAGGACGCTGGTGAAACCAGATCAGATGCAAACTGTACCTGGGGGGAACCAGGTCAAAACCCCATAGCTTTGGCACACAGTGAAAACCAGGCTGGGGAGTTGCTCAGCAAGGCTGGGCCTGCAACAAGTCAGAAGAATCCTAATTCTTCTGAAAGGTTCTGGGGGATGAATTCAGGACCTGCAAAAGATAGCCATCTGGGGGAGGTAGGGGGGTCTGTGTGCAGGAGTAAAGCTTTGTTGGTGTGTGTATGAAAAATTGCACAGCAATTCAGGTGAAAAACAGCCAACAAATTAATTTATGTGGGTTAGCACAGGATAAACATTGTGTGGGGAAATCAGTCAGCTGGACAGGTTGGTTGGTCAGTGTCTGGTGGTGGTGGGAGCCTCCATCACAAAGGTTCTTTCTGTTGTGTCCTTAGCTGGGCCAGGAAAATCTGCCAGACTTTATCTTGCTCAATTCTCACAGCCTAGCCAGGCATGATCCTACCTGAGCCCCCAGAGCATGCATAATTCAGTACCACTGGCACCTCAGGTACAGGAGGAACATCTCTGAAATCCCTGAACTGCATACAGAGGACAATCCTACATGACCATTCCTACTGATGACCTGCAAACCTCTTGTCTCAACACAGGGAGGTCACTGCTGCAGCAGGGATGCTTCAAGACTTTCCTCCCAGGGTGGAGATCATCCCTTTCAGGTACACAGGGCAGGACTGAGATTCCCGCCTGGAAGGCTCCTGTGAGAATTAGTCAGACACTTAATTGTGAAGTTGTCCTGAGGGTGTTTGCAGCCAACATGAATTTTCGGGACTTATTCCATCCTTTTGCTTGTAAAGCCTTTTAATTTCTTTCTCTTGTCAGGTCATCCCCATCAGGGAAGAGTCAGGTTTTCCTGAATCCTGGAGTGCTGCAGGGAAAGGACATTTGAGCAGACATTGCTGGCTGGAATTCAGCACCAAGACCCTTCCCTGTGCACAATCCAGGACTGAGTTGCCAAATAAGCTTTGGCTTTGGCCAGATTTTGCCCAAGGGCAGAGAGGTGGGTAGGAGAGGGAGCTGGTGGTAGGGAGCCTTGCAGTAACCTCTGTCTGGGTCAGTGCAAGCCCACGTTGATGCCAGCACTGCCTGGCACTGGGCTTGAACCAGTGGGGAGCGTGGTGTGGTACAAATGGGAAACGAGAGAAGCAGCTTGACAGAGGGCAATTTGGGTAAAACAGCATCAGGAGTGTCAAAATAGATTTGTTTCCAATATAGAAAACACCTCCCCAGGGAGCACGAGGGAGACTTAGGAGTTGTTGGTTTTGGAAGAGAGAGGCAGTGAATTTGATCTGCGAACAAAGGGGAACTGGCAAAGCTGACAGCTTTTGCTCTGATTGCTTTGCTTCCTCTGTGCTGGGCTATGTCTTCTCTTTTTTTTTTTTTTTTTATCCTTTAATTTTTTTTCCTTTTAATTTATTGAAATGCTCTGGATCTCAATTCACTTTCTTTGCTCTTCTTATTGCTTTGGCTGAAACTTTAAATCCCCAGTATGACTGGGATCAGGGCAAGAACAAAAATATCCCATGGAAAAACAAACCAGCCCAAGGACATGAAAACAAGCTGCAGCATTTCTGATGTTCAGTTTTGGTAGCAGAGGGTGGGTGTCTCTTGGGAGCAGGACAGGGACATGGGGATGGAGGGCTGTTGGCAATCCCCGCACCATGGGGTGGGCAGAGTGAATTGGTGGGCTGCACTCCGACTCCTGAGGATCAGAGTCTCTGCTAAAATCATCTGCCTGACTTGAAGGGCAGGATAAAGGAGAAATCTCCCTGCCAAGGGGTGAGGCTAGAGGCTTTTCCTGAAGCTAAGAAAGTGCCAAGAAGGAAGCTTTGCCTTGTGAAATGTCCTCTGAGAGCTGAAGGGACATTAAAAAGTAGCTGCCAAACCACCTCCTTGCCTGATGCTGTTTCTTCAGAAATGAAAATCCTTTTTCACAGGGGCAAACTGAGGCCCAGGGCAATGGTGTGGTATCAATAGGTGGGGAAGGCTTGGAGCAGCGCCCCACATTTCTGGACATCAGCTGTTTTCCCTCTGTGCAGACAGCTTGTGTAGTCAATGTGTCACGTTACTCTCCTTTCATCAGCCTGAAATTACCATTTGTTAAAAGGGGAAAGAAATCCAAATCTTCAAGAAGCCACTCAGGCTGTTATCTGAGGCTTGTTTCTTTTTTTGTTGGTTTGGGGGTTTTTTTGGTTGGCTTTTCTTTTTTTTTTTTTGCCTTTTTTTTTAAATCAAAGGAACAGATGTTTCTTTTTGATATTAAATGGGCTGCAGGGCTGGATCCTGCTGTTGCTTCCAGGACTGTGTATCTGGAGTGAAGCAGCAGTCCCTCCACTTGGGGAGAGGTACTTATTTGCAGTGCCTGACCCCTGGAAATTTTGGGAAAGGGGCTTTCCCCTCTTTGTGGCACCTTGCTGTTGATGAATTAGTAACAGATGCATTTACAGCCTGCCTGGTTTGGAGTGGCTCTGGGAATATTTCTCCTTCCTGATTGCTGTTTTGTCTGCCTCAAAACAGGGCAGGTTTAGTTTTTCTGCAGCCTCCCCATGTGCCTTTGGCTCAGCTTTTCCTTCAGTGGTGCTTTTCAGTGGTGGCCACTCAAAGAGACCCAGAGTGGACCAGTGCAGCTCATCTCAAGAATTTCCTGGGGAAAACCATTTCCCAGTGGGATCCCGGAGCCCTGCTCAACCTTAACCTTTCTGTCAGTGTTGGCAGGTGCAGACCAGCCTCCTGCAGCACCTTGTGTGCAGGTCCTGGCTTGAAAGATGTTTTTCTGCAGCAGTTGGGCTGTTGTCACCTGTCCTGACCCTTCTTGTGTTCCTACTCCAAAAGATGTGGTGAGTAACCCTTTGCCCTGCCAATGACCTTGAAGCACAGGGCCAGGGGCTTGTGTCCAGATGAAACCTCCTGCACACCCTGCATGGACATGGCCTTCTGTCAGGATCTGATTCTGCCAGCTGCATCTCTGGTCTGTGTCACAGCTGGATTTAGCTCCTGGTAAAAAAGATGAGAAAGCTGGAGCTCAAGCGATGTGCAAGGTTGGATCCTCAGAGCTGAATTTTGTCATTGCCTTCCCCAAAACAGGTGTTTCTCTGCAGGTCATGGTGTCATCTGCTCGCAGGGTATTTGAGCAGAGCCTCAGGAAGGAGCTCAGCAATGCACAGTGCTGAACCTCACCATCATCATCCTCACCATCAGATTGGCAATGGGGCACAGCAGGGCCAGGAGCTGCAGCACATGGACAGATGCCTGGTGGAGGGGACAGTTTGTCAGTCCTGTCTCCTCAGGGCTCCCTGCCCTGAAAAGAGAGTGGGATCCACCCCAGATATGCCTCATCCTGCGCCCAAGAGAGTAAACTTCATGATCACCCTGCTTCTTTGAGAAGCAGCGTCTCAGGGGTGTCTGCTGCATTTCTACCAATTTAAACACCTAATCTGAAAGAGAGGAACCCTAATTTGAGAGAGATGTGCTGGCCTGGAAAGTGCATGAGCACTATTCAGGCCAGGATATCTATAAAGGACATAAAGAATATAAAGAATATAAAGAATATAAAGAATGGTCTCCACGCCTCCATCACCACAGATGTCCTGACAAAGCCCCAGCTGCTCTCTGAGGACAGTGGCCACTTTTCAGAAAAGGTTATGGGCTCCCTGATCAATAGCTGAGGACTCTCACTGCTCCACATTAGGGCTGAGGTACAGGGGCTGTGGCTGGTTAGGTGCAGAAAATAGCTCTGGACTGCATCAGAAGCATCTAAAATGTCAGATTGTCTTTAATCATGAAAATACAAAAGCAAGAATCCAGTCTGACTGCTTGGCTGTGCTGAAATAATAGCTCATTTAGAAGGTGGAATTTAAGCTCAAAAGCTTACATTTTTGGTGTGTATTTATAACAGGCAGGCACAGAGAACCTATCTACACTGCATTTAATTTCTTTCACAAGCTCCTTTGATGCAGGCATTACTGTCCAGGCAAAACTGGCACAAGTTCCTTCACAGGCATGACCAACCATGCTGCTGTGAGCTGCCCAGCAATGGAACTGAGAGTGCATTCATTTTAATTGAGTGTTTGGGCTAGCTACACCAGCCAGAAATCTTGCTTCAGCTTGTCACCATGAGCTCATTGCCTCCAAAATCCAAAGCCTTGCCTACCTCACAGGGGTGGAAAAATGGGGCACTTGCCAGGTGCCTGCAGCAGGTCTCAGCTGCAGTGTGTTGGGTGATGTAGCGGAGATGCTGGGATCCCAGTTTGGCTGGGATGGAGCCAGGGAGGTGTTTGTGCAGCCTCTTGAATGCCCATGGGATGTGTGGAGTAAAACCCCTGAAGAGAAGGGCATGAATTCTGGGTTTTCAGCACATTATCACTCTGTCTGCCCCAGGGCAAGCAGGGGGACCACGAGCTCTGGGAAAATCAGGCATCCCTTCCCTTGGAAGGCAGGGATATGACTGCTGGAGTCACTGGTCCTGCTCCAAACTCCTCCTGCCCTGGCCTCCAGGGAACAGTTATTTTTGCTAAGGAGAGGCACTTTTAAAGGGTGGCCCATTTTGAACACATCAGAGCCAAGCTGGACCACAGATCCATCTGGGAGGGAAGACAAACACACTGCCTGGGCTCCTCCGGTAGCACATGCCTAGCACATGCCCAGTAAAGCCTGCTCCCTCTCCCAAATAATATTTCAGCCTACCACAAGCTCTGGGATTGCTGGAGCATGGCAGCTTCAGTTGCTGACCGCTCCTTGTACCAAGGGACAGTGAAGAATTTAAGTACTCCCTCTGCACCTTCTCCATGCCTTTAAGGACTTCTGTTTTCCCTGGCTGTACAAAATCTCTTTTCCAGGTGACAGTGTCCCACTTGACCAGTTCCTCCAGAAGCTTTCCCAGACCTTGGATTGTCTCCATCTGGGGATCTGGGAGAGCAGGAGCACACACACTGTCCATGTATACAGATGTACATGGTTACACGGTGATGTTGGTATTTTGCTATTATTTCCTGACAACTGGTACCATGCTCTGGAACGGCAGCACCTAGCTCATGAGCTTGGCAGTGCCCCAAACAGTTTATTTCCATTGTGTAAATCAGCCCCGTATCTCATTTGTCATCTCATTGATAAGCAGTTTTGGCAGGTCTTTTGGCAGCTTTTAGAAATCAGATTACCCCGAACACGTGGTGCTAGCAGAAGATGTCACCTCAGTGTCCACACCCTTCCCCAATTCATTCATGCACAGACTGAGCAGGGCAGGTGCCTGTGCTCCCTGCCTCAAGGGCTGTGCCCCTCTGCTGAGAAACTGGCCATGCATCCCAGCCTGTTTGCCCGCTTCTAACTGGGAGAAAACCTCCCTGCTCTTCTGCCACCTTTAGGGGTTGTTTTGCTGCTTGCCTTCAGGTTAGTTTGGAGATCAGCCATAAAAAACCTTGTGGCGTGGGAGCCCTTCCAAACCTGCTTGCCGTGTGTTCGAATAATAATGGTCCTCTGCTTTGTTCTGCTCTGGGATTGTCCTCAGCTCATCCTCTCCTGCATCTGGGGAGGAATAACCCCTTGCACCAGCACAGAATGGGGGCTGACCAGCTGAAAGCAGGACAAGGAACCTGGGCCACCTGTCCATGGGCCAGCAGTGCCCTGGTGGCCAGGAGGGCCAAAGGTGTCCTGGGGTGCATTAGGAGGAGAATTGCAGCAGGCTGGGGAGGTGAATCTGCCCCTCTACTCATCTGGAGTGCTGTGTTCAGATCTGGGCTTCTTAGTACAGGAGAGGCATGCTGCTCCTGGAGTGGACCCAGGAGAGGGCTGTGAGGGAATGGAGCATCTCTTACGGGGAAAGGCTGAGGGATCTAGGCCTGTTCAGCCTGGAGGAGAGATGACTGAGAGGGACTCTCATCAGTGTATAAAGTATCTGAAGGGTGGCAGAGGATGGACCAGGCTCTGCTCAGTGGTTTTGCACAATAGGGCATGAGGCACTGGGCAGAAACTGATCCACAGGAAGTTCCATCTCAGCGTGAGGAGGAATTTCTTTACTGTGCAGGTGACCACACACTGGAACAGATTTTCCAGAGGATGTTGAGTCTCCCTCACTGGTGGCACTCTTGAGCTGTCTGGATGCAATCCTGTGCCACGTGCTCTAGGATGGTCAGGGTGATGGGAGCAGGTGGCCCCTCTATGCTACCTTCCAGCATTCTGGAATTCTGTGATTCTGTGAGCTCATGGTCCTGCAGACTCTGCTGTGCCTGAAACAGGGACCCTGAGGCACCCTTGAAGGAGGGACTGTTCATTTTTATGGTAATGGCAAATTGATCTTCATACTCCTTTCTGGCTGTCTTATTGTGTATTTACATTTAACCTGCCGGAGGTGTGCTTTTTAAAAATTCCTTAGTTGAACAAGCCTTAAATATGGGAAATCTGCCCCCTTTCATTCCTTGCTCTGCAGTTTTACCCAGCTGGCCTTTCAAAAGGCTTTTTCTGTGAGGAGGAATGTGCCCATGCTGAGCCTCCAAAAGGCTATTTTTATCCAGTCCCTATGTTTCCTGCACAGGATTCATCTCCTTGGCTCTTTTTCTAGTTTTGATTCTTTTTAATGAGTGTCCTCATGGCAATGTCATTCCCTTTTCCCAAGGAAAGACTGGCAAGGGGGATTTTGCCATCCATCCATGTATGTGATGGGCACCTCATGTGTGGGTTGTGGCCACTGCTGGCTTGGAGGACAGAGCAAATTTTCATGGCTTCTTTGGTGAGCTCAGGGACCAAGTGCTTTGTGCAAAATCCTCCCTAGAAACAAAAATATCATGTCAGCATCACACAGGGAAATGGTCAAGAAACGCTAATTTTTTCAGACACCTCCTGAAGCCACAGTAAGAAGGGAGCGTGGAGCTGTTCTTCTAGAAATTGACAACGGAGTTGTTTTCATTAATTTATTCATGGAAAGGGTTGTCAATCCTTTGAACAGGCTGCCCAGGGAAGTAGTGGAGTTACCATCCTTGGAATGGACCAATGGACATGGTGCTTGTGCTGTGCTCTACTTGACAGGGTGGGGATTGGTCAGAGGTTGCACTCACAGATCTTGGAGGTCATTCCTGACCTAAAGGATTCTGTGATTCCTCACTGCCTCCCTCAGGAGAGGTCTGTTTTTCTCTCTGGACCCGCAGCAGTGAGGGTTGGCTGGTCCTGCACTGCAGCAGGGTGCAGCAGATGCCCCTATCAGCCTTGCAGTGCTGCTCTGTCAGAAGAGGAATGTCAGGAATGTCATATCCAGCTGGATCCGTGAGGTCTCCGTGGTCTTTTGGAGGGAAGTGGCACTCCAGGTGGCAGAAATTGCTGGGTACCTGTGGAGGAAATGTGCATTTGACCTTCTTTTAATGTTCTTGTTATCAGTCTTTGCTTGTGCAGCAGCCAGGTTGTCTTCTCTAGTAGCTTTGCAGCTTGCAATATTTGAGCCTGTTTTCCTGCCCTGGGCAGTCCCCCATGACCAGCCTGCTGTGCCAGGGATTTCCCCCCAGCACTGCTTGTGCTCTCGTGCACTTGCAGCAGACCCGGAGCAGAGAGATGAGATGTTTTCAAGCTGTACCCTGACTGGCAGGATTTACCAGATTTCTCTGTGGGACAGCACTGGTTTGCTCACAGCAGTGTTTCCTGCTTGCTGCTGGTCCTCAGGGCTCCTTTGGAAACCAGAGTGAGTGCAGTGAGCAGGTGAGGGTGGAGCCTCCCAAGGACTGGGTTTGGCTCTGCTGTAGCTCCCTTGGGGCCTGCATGGTGAGGTTTGTATCCCACTCTTCCTCAGCTGGATGCCCAGATCAGGCAAGGGGAGAAAGGCCACAGAAAGAGCTGTGGGCCCAGCAGCCCCGTGGCTGCCTTCACCCCATCACAAAAGCAAGCTGAGGCTGAGCTGGGGAGCCTTCTGCGCTGGGATCAGCCTGATGAGCAGCGGTCTTACTGTATTAATTAGACATCTGGAGAATCTGGCAGGAAGCCCACTTAATTATCCTTGGTGATCAAGGATGCTCTCAGGAGTCCTTCCCTTTTTGCCTTCTCTCAGAGCTTCTTCCCTCCAGTGTGTCACCATTTGCACACCCTGGAGAGACCCTCACTCTTGGCACAGGTGGGGAAATTACTCTTCCAGACTTTGAGAGCCCAGGATGTCCATCAGTCATCAGATACAACATGGGCACCACAAGGTGGTAAGGAGGGAAAGATGAGGCAGAAAAGTCAGGCTGTGGAGCATTGCCCTTCTTGTGGGACTGTGCTGCATTGCCTGAAGCTGCATTTTGTCCTGAAGGCAAGTTTCACATCTCTGGCTACCCAGCAGTGTTTGCAGTGCTTTGTCCCTGGTGTTTGGCCCAGCATGTGAAATATTCCCAGGTTTGCCTTCCAGCACCCCCAGACCCAGGACAGAGCTGTGTTTCCAGCCCTGTGCCCCAGGCTGCTGTGAGGGTGTTGAGGCACAGGCACAGGCTGCCCAGAGAAGCTGTGGGTGCCCCATCCCTGGGAGAGTTCAAGGTCAGGTTGGATGGGGCTCTGAGCAACCTGGTCCAGTGGAATTTTTCCTGCTTGTGGCAGAGCGGCTGGAATGAGATGGTCTTTAAGGTCCTTCCAGTTCAGGCCATTCTGTGATTTTGTGATTAGCAGCTGTGCACAGGGCAGGGTGTTCAGATGCCCTGTAAGCCCAGTAACCTGCAATCCATTGGCAAAGAGGTTCTTGCTGCCTGCACTCACTGCTTGGCAGCTGCTTGCAGCCTGGAGCCCCCTAGCTCTGCCACCAGCCCCTGGAGCCTGGCTTTGCATCAGACTCCTCTATTGTCCAAAGGGATGCTGACACCATCCCCTGGTCCCCTGATGGAGCTAAATAGCTGCAAACTCCTCTCTGAACATCTAGTGCCATTAGCAAAAATGGGGCAGGGCCACCTTCTTGATACTGCAGCTGGAACTCCAAGGGTAGGTACGGTAGGTACAGAAGCATGAAAAGCACTGGAGGAACAGATCTGCTGCCTTGATCCTTCCCAAAGCTTAAATGGTACTGGTGGGCCATAGGAAACAGTTAGTTTGCAATTAGCACATGGGAGGCTCAGTGAGATCATTAGCCACCAGTTAACAGGATGAATGTGAGGACCATTCCCTGCTTACTGATGTTTGGCTAATTTGACATCAGAGGCTTTGTTAAGTGATTATGAATTGCACAGGAGGTGCAACGAGCTGGATCTTGCTAACGAGGGTGTGGTGATGTGTGACTCGCCCCGGGGACATTACCTGCCCCGGGGCAGCTGCCCCTGTCCTGCATGGTTGTAATGTGTCCTGGATTCTCGTGCTCCCCAGCTGCTGTGAGGGCCCTGCCAGAGCTGTCTGCTGGCCTTGACCCTGTGGGGAGGGAAGGCACAGAGCCCAGCTTGGCAATGGCTCCTTGCACCTCCTGGACGATCATGGCCGACCTGACAAGACCACTCTGCCACCCTCTGGTCTGCTTGACCAGCAGCAGGGTTGGATGTTAGGGGACAGGGACCTCAGCACGGAAAGGATGAGGAGGCCGGGCAGGATACATAACAGGTACAAGGAGGTGGCTTTTGCAGACAAAAAATCAGTGTAATGAGCAGTAAGACAGTACTCCAGTGGATGATATTAAGGAGAAGGGGCAGATAGCACTAAGATGGGCACAAAGGAGAAAAGAGGGGAAGGAAAAGTTTTGTGATGGCCCAAGGGAAACTTTTGTGAAAGCCTGTGGGATGGAACTTGCCAGACAGGGAAGTTTGAGCTCCCTTGTGGTCCTGAGGGACTCTGACACACCACCTCTGTCCTGGGCAGAGGGAATGGCATGGAGACACCAAGAACACCCTTGTAAACCCGGGATGTTGTGGGGCTATTCCTGTGGGTTACAGCCTCAACACCAGGAGACATGAAGTCTTGGTCTGGACAGGTGTCCATCTCCACAGTGGCTGTCTTGCTACCCCCACGTCCGGGCACAGTGAGGAATGGGAGGGAAGAAGGAATGCCCAGCTGGTGCCTGCCCAGGTTTGAGACAGGCAGGCCCAGATGAGCCTGTGGAGGCAGTCCTGTGGCTGGGTCAGCACTGTGTGCTGGACTGAGCCAATTGCCCTGCTGGGAGATGGGCATAATTAGCTTGAGCTCAGTGTGGTGCTGATGGTATTTTTGAAAAATGCTGCCTTAGATATTTCAAGGGCATGCAGCTAAGCAACCTGTTAAATGCTCTTACAAATCTAACAAGATAACCAGCCCCCTGAGAAGCTAAACAAACACTTGCATTTCCACTCAGAGGAGGTGAGCAACCTTTGCAAACATCAAGCCGTTCTCCAGGAGGCTTGGGGGCAGTGCAAGAAGAATCCCCAGGGGCCACAAAATGGGAATAGAAACCCTTGTAAAGTGGCTTGTCTTCAGCGATTTGTCTCTTTGCTCCCTGACTTGAATGAGAAGCTGCAGAGACAGCATGAAAATGAAATATAACCAGGAGGAATACTCCATTTCAGCTCTCCTGCATCTCTTACTGCTCCCTCCGGTCCCTGCTGCTCATCTGCTGGAGTCCAAGGCAAAGTGTTATTGAGCTGCTGGATCTGATTGAATTTTTTTCACATCCCTGAAGGGCCACAGTGACTGGAGCGCAGCTTTGAGCAGGAGAGGACATGGTTAGCCAGTTGGCAGGACCAGTCCTTGTGAGAGCCAGGCGGAGTCTGGCCCAGACCGCTGAATGAACGGGCGGCAAGGCCAGCTCTCTGCTGCCGTGTGGAGACTGCAGCAGATATTTGAAGCAAGGATAGAGGCTGAAAGCAAACCTGCCTTGGTAACACACTCAGAGAATAGTCATATCCTGACATATGTCTGTGGAGAGGAGCTCTCTGCTGCCCCATTGCTGTGATTCCTCCTGATGGGGATTGATGGGCTGCAGGTAACACCCCTGGGATTAAACTGTGTTGGGAGACAGACCTGTCTGTCCCTGGATTGAATGTCTATCTTGGGACATCCTGGAATCTGACTGAGCTCTGAGCTGCTCGCCTGCTGGTAAGCCCTGGAGGGCTGCCAACATTTTGGAGAGGAAGAGAGAAGCAACTCATGGCTTCAAGGAGGGCTCTGAGCAAATCAGAGAGTGAGCATCTGAATCATCCTTCCTCTGCAGGGTACAGTGTGGGGATGTGGTAGACAGCCCCTGCCACCACACAGTGGTGAAATGAGGAAGGCAAAATTTCAAAATTTCAGAGCCTTTGGGGGTACTCCTCTCCTGAAAGCCCTGGGCTGTAGGTGGCCACTGTGGTGACTGGGGGAGCTCATGTGGAAATGCAAGGCTGTGCTGGGGTGGAGAAGGTGAGGATGAAGGTGCTGTTGCTCTGCACTGTCCATTGTTAAGGAAAGATTGTCAGAGGAGTCATCCTACTTTTCAGGGTGTGCTCTGCTGCCTCTTCAAAGTTGTTCAGCCAGGCCCAGGGGGCTCAGTGTGGTGCCAGCTCAGGGAGTGAGAATGCAGCCCCCGTTCCCTGGCTGAGCTGCAGGCAGGAAGCACAAGGGCTCCTGCACCTTTGGGATGGGGGAAGAAGTGTTGTGAGCTCTTGCAGCTATTTGCACAAAATGAGTCCATCCACAGTTTTCAAGATCTCTGTGATGTTCAAAAGCTGAGCTGTGGCCTTTGGTCTCATCCCTCCCTGGGGACACCCACCTGTGTCTCTTTAGCTTTGGGGTGAGGGTGCTGCCTGTCTGTGCACAGCTGGGGCTCCCAAATGGGGTGTGCATCAGCTCCCAAGCCAACCCTCCTCTAGCCTGGAGAGGAGATGTCTCCTGCTGCCTTCAGTGACATCAGGCTGAGCTGGCTGGGGATGATACAGCAACATGTGTTTGCTGTCCAGCTGGCCTCACCAAAGGCAGGAGCAGAGACCTGGCTGTGGTACCTGTTTCCATCTCCCTGGTGCAGGGGAAGAGCAAACCCAGCCCAGCAAGGACAATGGATGAATTGAGGCGAGGTGAGATGGCCAAGGAGGCTGGTGGTGGGGCTGGGCTGAGCACACAGGAGCTGGACCACGACGAAACCCCTCAAAGGGCAGTGTAGTCTCATGGATCCCCATTCCTTGGGAGTGGAGAGAGACCTCGGCTCCACATTTCTGTGGTTTCTTTGCTCATTATAGGAAAAATGAAGGGTGAAGACAGGTCCATGAATCATTACTGTTTGGTTTGGCTGCATCACCGCTCTGTGTTTAGGAATGGGTGATTCTTTTTCTTCTTGTGAGTTGTTCTCTCTTCCCCCACTCCTTCGGGTTTTGGGGTTGTTTTCTGGTTTTTGTCCCTTCAATTGTCCTGAATTATTGCAAGATGGTGAAACAGAAGATCTCTTCCTTTCCTTGCATTGGCTTCTATTGCAGCAGATGTCAAATAAAAGAGTCCAGGTTTTGAATAACTCATCCCAAGAGGGGATATTTCACCCGTTCCATGATGAGACATTGCAGGAAGCCACTGGCGTGGCCTTCAGGCTCATGAGAGCACTTTCCAGGGAAAAAGATTCCCAAAGTAAAAAGGAACAGGATTCCTCTATCTATTTCTTAATTATGTGGGTTTTTTTCTTTTTTTGGGTTCTTGCTGGAACATCTGTTCTGAATTTGTGCACAACGTTAGTATCCCTGGATGTGTTCATTCCTGTGCTGCTGGGACGCTGGGGTTGCACAGGGAGAGGGTGCACGCACCACCACACCCTTGCACCTCAGCAGGGTGGGCTTGGCACAGGACAAACACAGCAGCAGAATGGCTGCTTCCATCTCGTGCCCCACGGGAGAACTGGGGCTGCTCCCTTCCCCTCCCACTGCTACACGTCAGGGGTGGCTGTGCCGTGTGCTTCTGGCATGCACGAGCTCAGTGTCCCTTTTTTATCTCGTGGCAGGTACATGTGCCTCAGTGCCTGGTAAAGGTGTTTCCAGACCCACTTCCCTTCTGCTGCTCCAGGCTGAGGCTGGGAGGGGAGACAGCATTCCTGTGTTTGCAGTGATGAGGGTCCTGGAAAGACAGGGTGCAATTTTCTCATTTGATTCTGTGCTGGGTTATAATTTTTCCTAATTCGTCACCTGTCATGACACAGGAGTGAGGAACGAGAGCTCCCTCTTACATATCACTGCTTGATTACATGGTGTCAGAAGAGGCTTTCACAAATAATTCCACATAGGTGGAAGAGTCTGGAAGGGCGCTTGGTAGTGAGGCATGCACAGGGGCTGCAGTCTTTGCAGCTCACCTGCAGTGGTGTAGGGGAGGCCAAGGGGTGGACATCCTGATCTCTCAGGTAGGTGGACACCCTCAGGAGCTAAAAATCGATTTTAGGTTGAACTGGAAGGAAAAAAGCAAATCTGCCCCGGAAATCTGAGTGTGGCTGTCATCCTGATGGCATTGTCCCTTGGCAGGGCCTGCTCCTGCCCTGCCCTCCCAGGCTGGGTAGGGATCGTTATGGAGCACCCTGGCATCCTGATGGAGATCGGGCTGGGATGCTGCTCAGCACCCACAGCTGTGCAGCGGGATTGTTCTGGGGATGGCAGCAGGAGGGATAATCAGGGAGCAAACTGCCAGTGATATAATCAAATCAGGGAGAGGCTGCTGTGAGAATTGGAGGTGACATTGCAAAATGTGTGTGTGTGTGGGGGGGGCTGTTTGTGAAGTGGCTCGTGATCACTGAGGGAAGGCAAGCAGGTGGCCAAAGAGTAACAGTGAGTCTGGCTAACAGAGCCCAGCTCAAACATGGGCTGTGGACAGGGATTGAGACATTCCTTACAGTTTTTTCTGCCTTAGTTTTCATGGGCTCATTAGGGAAAGGAGGTTTGTGTTCCTTTGTGCCCTACAGAGACAGTGAGGGGGCACAGATTTGTTGAATGTGGGTTGTGGCTGCTGGAAGCAGTGGGACAATGTCACAAACTGAGAAAGGATTGTGAGGTACTGCCCTTCTGCCAAAACCAATTCTACTCCATTGCATCCTTCATCACCAGTGCTCTTGTGACTGCATGGCGAGCCAAGAAGTGGCACTGATCTGGGAAAAAAACCTTTTTTGGTTGGTGTGGGGCATGCCAGGTTCATTTCAGATGGATCAGCTGCATGAATGGGCTCACTGTGCCGTGGTATGACTAGTGGAGTGAAGCAGGGGGGGATGAAGGGTGCAGGAAAGGACTGGGTGGGAACAGCTCCAAAGCTTTGGTGGGCTGCAAAGCCAAAGCTGAAACCGGCTGCTGCTGCTGCTGCTGCTCTTAATCAGGCCAGGAGCTCCCCCAGAGCTCAGTCTCTAAGAGGGAGCTGTTTCCAGCAGCAGCACAAGTATTAGAGAGCCTGAACTGCCCAGCCTGCTGTTACACTGTCCCCAGTGGCTCAAGCATCCGTGCTCATGTGGGCTTGGATTCCCCACTCCACATCTTGTGCTTGGGCTTTCCTGACTGAGCTTGGAACGGAGGCTGGCTGTGGGACTGTGGTGAGAGCTGCTTGTGAGGGCCTGCAGTGAGCTGAGGAATGCTCAGGAAAGGTCTCTGGCACATGTGCTGGCCTTGTCCACCCCATGCTGTGCCCAGGGCAGCTGCAGGACAGATCCTGACATGGGGAGTCCCAGGAGAAAGAAGTGGTCCAGATCATGGTGAAGGACAGCCTCCAGTATCTATCCAGGGGCTTGTACTGAGGTGGTGACTTCAGCCCAGTTTTGAGGAACAGTTGCCCAACCCTAGCCCCAAAGGGTGTGTGGCCCTTTTCCTTTTGCCCCTGTGGAGTTTGTGTGTTGCTGTAGCCTTTTGCTGCCACTGACTCTGGCCTAGAGACCTGGGGTTGCCTAAAATGCAGCTGACCTGGTCTCGTAAAATCAGAGAATCAGAGAATGGTTTTGTTGGCAAGGGACCTTGAAGATCATCTCGTTCCAACCCCCCTGCCATGGGCAGGAACTCTTTCCACTAGACCAGGTTGCTCAGAGCCCCATCCAACCTGGCCTTGAACATTTCCAGGCATGGAGCATCCACAACTTCCCTGGGCAAGTTTTCAGTGCCCAACCAACCTCATGGTGAAGATTTTTTTTCCCCTACTATCTATTCTAAATCTACTCCCAACATCTCCTTGCACCATAGCAGCTCTGGTTGAAGAGCTGGTGAAATGCTGCTGGCCATCTCAGGGAGCTTGGCTTGGCAGCACATGCCATGCCTTGTCAGGGGAATTGCAGGGCTCTGCTTGAGCTGATTGAAGATGCCCCAAGGAGATGCTTGAGCTGCTCTTCAAGCTGGCAGAAAGGGATATTTAATGATCCCTGATCCATGCTGGCCAGGAAGGCCACCTTCCACGTTCTCAAGGTCCAGGGAGAATCTGATGATAGGTGTGGTAGGAGAGCGTGCACAGATAGCACAACAGATCAGGAATAAATCAGCAATGGGCACTGCCTTACTCAGCTCCCTCTAGTCCAACTCTCCTGCAGCACAAATGTTTTCCCTGTTTGCATCCCTGGATCCACTGTTTAATCTAGTTTCAAATGCCCCAGGCTTTCCTTGGAAAAAGCTTCTCCTCAGCCTCATAAATCTTCCTGTCAGGACGTTTTTTTTTTTCTTGCTACAGACCTGAGAATTTTCCTTTCTTAATTTCATGCTGCTTATCCTCCCTTTCCCACGCCGAGCCCTCCCCTGGAAAGGCTCTGAAGCAGGACAGGAGCAGCATATCTTTCTCTCAGGCTGCCCTCTTAAGGGTTATTTCTCACTTAGTACTTCTTCCTTTCCTCCATTCTTGTTCTACCTGCTCCATGGTTATGCTGTGAGAGCCTTGGGCTGTGCTGGCAGTGCTGGGAGAGGCACAGGATAAACCTCAACGGGAGGCAGATGAGTTGGAGAGGCTCTCCGGAGCCTCTGGTCCCATGATCACCTCTCCTTAGCTTGCCCTCTTCCTAAAATCCCCCTCACTTCTCACCTCTGACACTCAGGAATCACCAGTTGCTCTATTTTTTTCTGCTGTCCAGCTTAAACTTTCTTTGCTGCAGCTTCAGTCCCTCCCTGTATTGCTTTGCCCAGCACAGCCATGGAGTAGAGCTCATTGTTGTGGCTTTTGTTGCAGCGTTTCCTCCACTGGAAGCCTGCTTGTCTCCTGCTCACACCGCTGCTTGAGGTGACAAGAAACAGTGATTCTGAAAGTCCTTTGTGCTCTCCTGGGAAAGGGTTTCAGGCTGCTGCCTTTGCTGCCCACGTACTGAAAACAGATGAGCCCAGAGAAGCACCTTGCAGGTTAATCTTGAGCCTCTAAATGTGGTCAGGTTGGGTTGCAGATGTTGATGCCAGAGTGTATTTATTCATTTCACAGTTTTGCTTATTTATCAGATCCTGTGATCATTAAATTGTGCATTACCATTTGGCATGTGGCAGGTTTTAATTCCTATGGCTGGTTTATGCCCTCTGCAGGTATTAGCCTAAATGCATTTCCTGACAAGTGATGGATGCTCCAAAAAGCTGTGGCAACATATTTATTGATCAGAGCTCTCCATAACCCCAGCTCACTAATGCAAGCTCTCGCAGCGCTAGGAACTATTGTCTCCTCAGACTGTTTCATTAACTCAGATGTGAGGGTTTGGTCTTTCCTTTCATGCAGGATGGAGTAAATCTTGCTCAGTGTCAACTCTGACAGCAGCTCCAGCTCTCTAAGCAGGGTAGACCTGGCCTGTGCTGGGCAAGGGGACGTCTGAGGGACATTTAGGGATAGAGAAGCCCTTCAATGACTTTCCAGAGAATGCAGAGGCAAACATGAACCTCCCAGGCTGGAAGGTGCCTCTGCAGTTGCCTTTCTTGCAGGTCTGTCTGAGGTACCTGTGTTCTGGGCTGTGCAGCAGAGGGGGGAGCACAGCAGCTGGAGCAGATGGAGCTGGTTTGGGAAGTGCCACCCCGAGGCTCCCTGCAGGGTCTGCACTGCAGAGCTGCCTGGGTGCTCCAGGGAATGGGATGTGTCTGCTGCGGCTGGCAGGGCTCTGCTTGGGAAAAACTAGTAGGAAAAGTTCTGCTGAGAAAGGTCTGTCAAGGGGAAAAGCTTCTGCTAACCCTTGAAGAGGTGGAGGACCAGAGAGGCATCTTGAGTTAGCCCCTGTTTCATGGAGGTGTGTGTGGTGTGGACTCAGGGACCTAGGAGACTGCCACAGCTGAGGAGTAGATAACAGTGTGGCCAAGCTGGCCAAAAATTGGTCAGGAAACAAATTCAGCCCAAAGGTGAGTTATGGAGGCCTGAAGGAGTGACAGGCAACTGTGTAGTGGAGACAGGGCTGCCTGCCCTTGCACATGGCATAAAATCCTTTCCCTCTCTGCAGCTGCAAAGCTTTGCTCCTGTCTGCTTTTCCCAAACACACCCTGAATGAGTGTACCTTCTTCAGAAACAAAACCCGAGAAGCCTTGAGAATGTCCCCATTCTTCTGGGAGAGAGCAGGATAGACAAACGCAGGACGTGCTGCCTTATTCAGCATCCCAGTAGAGCTGAGGCTTCATGAGGTGGAATGACCTTGCAAGATCATGCCAAAAACTCTGCATGGTCATCCCCTCTCCCTTGAGAGCAGCAAGGTGGGATGGCATCACCTGGGAGCTCACTGGACCTTAACCTTGCAGGATGAAGTGGGGAGTTCAGGCTGTGACAGTGGCTTTGCAGAGCCACACCTGGGCACGGGCACTGGGGGTGGAGAAAACAGAACGAAACTGCCAAACCCATGGCTGGAAGGGGAAAAGGTGAGAGGGCAGGAAGAGCTGGTGGGAGGGTCATGTGGGATCCTGTTGGCTCCTCAGCTGTGGGAAACTCCAGCTGATCCAAACCTGCTGGTGAGGTGTCTGCTGCAGAAGCTGCTCTCTGCTCATGCTGGAGGGGAGTGTCATCCCACATGCTGTAAATATTTCTAGAAAATAGCTCTTTACCCCTTCTCCTGCAGTTTGCATGGCCTGAACACCTGCGGTAAGAACAGATGAGGTGGTAAGAAAAGATGAGGCAGTGAGGAGAGAGAACTCTGGCCTCAGTGTGACACCAGAGCACTTCACATGGATGTGACCCCTGTGGCCAGCACTGGCCTCAGCTCTGCCAGTCCCACCACCTGGGCATGGGTTATTTGTGTGCCCCATGCACACTGGCTCATCTCCTCTGACCTCTCTTGCACAAAGCCCCTGGTCTGGGGCTGGAAACTGGAAATGGAGCCCCTGGAGGTCCTGAGGCCAGAAAAAAGACAAGCTGTGTGCTCACACCTCACTCATGCCAATGCTCACAGCTGCCTGGCACGAGCAGCTTTGGGTCTGAATTGACCTCCAAGGGGCAAATCCACCAACCAGCAAACTCAGTGCTGAACTAGGGTTTCTCTGCAGTCCTATGCAATCCTCCCAAAATGCCAGTGGTGTCAGGGGATGCTGATCCAGGTTCCCATCATCTGGAGGGAAATACTGTTTGGTTTGCCTGCATAAGCACCCCTGTTTCTCCTCAGCTGAAGGTCCTTGGGCCTGTTAGCAGATGACCATTAGGTCTGGAAGCTCCCAGTTGTCCTCACAGCTGGATCACCAATGATAATGAGCAGTGTCTTCAGGGGGCTGCAGCAGGGTGTGAGCTGGAGCCAAGGCCCCTTGTCAAGGGTGCCTGGCACAGGTGGGTGAAAAAGACCTTTGAGAAGAGCAGGGTTGACCCTCCTGTCATTGCATAGGCAGCCAAATTCCTGGGGGAAAAGAGCAGGACGAGGATATTTTCATCTGGGGCAACACAGACAAAAGGAGTCTTTCCACCTTCAACTTCCCATGCTGGAGGCTGGTGAAGAGAAACAGCTGCTTTACAGAAAGAAACTGGGTCTTACATTGATAGAGAGAGATTGCAGCCTTATGTGAGAAGAAGAAAGAAGCTAAACGAGGTGCTGATGCAGTGAGGATCTTTATTGTTAAGCACTTTTAATAATGCATAGAGTTGTACTCATCTTTCAGTAACTTTATTCCACCATTGTAAATCTCGTTTTAGTGATCCCATCATTTCAGCCTTAATTCTAGCTGGCATGGTGGAGCCATCTGCCAGCCAGGAGAAATTCTTACCTTCCCCTCCCAGTACCAAACACTGGGGAATGCCCTGCTCCCACAAATTCAGCTCCCACATAGCTGGGGGCAGCACAGGAACCATCTGGAGCAGATGGACCTCCCAGACTCCTCAGTGAGAAGTGTCTGGCATCCAGTGGGAAACCAGAAGTTGGGCAGGGAGAAGTCCTGGGGGGAATAGAAATACAGCTTGAGAGCAAAACTTTACGATGCTAAATCAGAGTGAGCAGTTAGAAATACCATCTCTTTCACACAGGCTCTCCAAACAGTTCTCTTATCAGAGGAAAACCCCCAACCAAATTAATTAAATATATTTTGGTTTGTAAATCACTAGAATGGGACAGAAGCCAGCAGGTTTCCTCATGCATCCTGCTAACACCTGTGTCCCTTTGCTGGTCCCGTGAGGCTGGAGACAAACTTTGGGAGCTGTTCTTGGGACCGGGCGGCAGCGCCCGAGCTGAGCTTTAATTAACAGAAAGTGGCTGCTTTTCTGCTCAGCACAGCAATCTCAGACTTCAATTGGTGATTGAGGCAAGAGCCATTTCTCACCAGGTAGAGGAAATAAGGCTTGCATCAGAACATAAAAGATTGTTTTAATTAAACCCGGTATTTCTAAGCCTGTTGCTGGCTGCAGCCGAACGGGGGAGGCAGCTACAGCTGGTCAGAAAATTCCCAGAAAAAAGGCACTTTTTTTTTTTTTTTCTTTTTAGGCTGGAAATGGAGCATGATAGAATAATAAAAGGCTTTTGTTTTTTCAGGGTTTTATTTGCCTCCTGGTCACGCAGGCTGGGGGCATCACAGAATTGCCTGTGCGGCCTCATAAAGGGGGAAAGGACCTGTCCTGCATCCAGCTCCAGGGGCTGCATTTAGCCCAGGGACTGACTGCAGCCCAGGACAGCCTGATGAGATCAAACCCCAGCCCCAGCCATCACTGTCTCTTTCTCTGCACCTTGGTTCTCTCCTCCTTTCCCCAGCTCACTTTTATCTCCACAATGGCCTTTGCAGAAAGATCAGTATCCAGATAAATTTCTGCCTCAGCTCTGTAAAAATCTTGGGGTGCTCCACACTTAAGTCTGGGGGCCTTTTTTTTCCCTAGCAGTTGTGTGTCAAGCCTCTGGCTCTCCCCACCAGCAGCCAGGTGGAGTTTTGGGTGGTTTAGTCTTGCAACACAAGAGCAAAACCAAGCAGACAACAAGCCTCAAGCTCACCAAACATTCTGAGCAGGCTGTAGAAAGGACCCCAGCATCAGCTCAGCTCTCAGCTGCATTCTCTAAATCTGTGAGGATTTCGAAATCCTCAGATGGAGCAGCAAATCCCTCCAGCTGTTCCCATTCCCACTGTGCTCACCCAGCCCAGAAACATCTTACACTGATCACTGAGCATCTCCTCCGAGCTGCAGCAACCTGCTCCCTGGGCAGAGGCAGCCATCCAGGCAAAAACACATTTTTGAGTGCATGTCACCTTTCCTGCTGAAGAAGGTAAAATTCAGAGCTCCCAAAAATCACGGCTGCCCTGGAAATCAAACTGGATTTAGGCTTGGGCTTCACAGGCAAGGAACAACCAGAGTCAGTGTGGCAGCATAAACCACCCAGATGGGACCCATATGGGGTGGACCATGCTTTTCTGTAGCCACAGGCCACCTCCCAGCCATACATCCCTACAGGATGAAGAATATCTCCAGGTGGGTTTAGAATCATAGAACATGTTGAGTTAGAAGGGGCCAAAAAGGAATTACTGAAATAGAACTCCTAGCACAGCACAACCCCAAGAACCTCACCATGTGCCTGAGAGTCTTGTCCAGACACTTCTTGAGCTCTGTCAGACTTGGTGCTGTGACCCCTTCCCTGTGGAGCCTGTTCCAGGGCCCAGCCACGCTCTGGATCTGCTAACAGGTTGCTCTGCATTATGTATTGATGCCTGTCCTTTTCCTGCATTTGTTTTGCCTTTTTTATTTTGGACCAACCCAGTAGCTCGTTCTTCAGGAGTCCCAAGCTGGTCGTGACATGGTCTGGGTGAAGTGACCAGGGCACTGGCCCACATCTGGAAAAAAGAGGCTCCTTCTGAGCCCTTTGGAGGTGCTCAGGGCCCTCAGCATCTCCCAGGCCACCACTGCAAGCCAGGGGAGAGGCTAAGCCACAGTGGTGGGAGTGTGGAATGCTAGCAGCACCATCAGACCATAGCATCCAAAACGGAAACTTCCCAGCTTGCTCTGTGCAACTAGTTGATATTAAATCCTCAATTTCTTGCCTAAAATAAACACAATTGAGCAAACACATAAAAATATGTCTGTATTCACAGACAGAAATACACTTACACGCCACATATCTGGAGTTTCAAATGTTTCATTTGCCCAGAATGCTGCTTCAGCAAAACCAAAACTATTTGCAGAACAAAGTCAGTCACAAAAACCCAACTTTCCCAGCTCAGAAATTTCTGGGGGCAAAAGCAACAATGGCTATTAAAATGAAACTGCCTGCCAATGTATTTCCAAACCAGAGAGCTGCAGATGAATCCAAATGGTCCCATTTCAACACTGGAATAAATTTAGACAGACAAACAAGTAAATTGAGACTAGCATGAAACTACTGGAAGTTATCAAACCAATCTACTGTTCTTCCCTTCCTTCTTCCTTGGAATTATGTGCTTCTCACTACCAGTAAGAAGGCAAAAAAGCTCAAATTTTTGTCTCAGCACAAGTCAGGAAATAGTCCTGAAATCTCAAATATTTCCATGGATTAGATTTTTCAAAGTTTTATTACTTATTTACAGTGTTTCATGGTGCTTCTGAAATACCTCCTGCTAATGGCTGAACTAAAATAACTTCACCTGATTGAGCAGAGGAGCCAAGATGTTTTGGTTGTGCATCAGGAATGTTTTTCAGCTCTCTGGGTCCTGTCAGGGAGGGGCTACAGCCAGCTGAATTAAACTGCATATGCAAATCTTAATTAATTAGCAATTAGGGATGGCAGCTTGTCAAGCTGCAAAGCCTGGCACTGAAAGATGCACTCTGTGGCCACATCCTTTCTGAGTGTCAGCCCTTAAGCAGGGCAGCATTAAAGCTTTAGTGACAGGGATGTGTCGCTAAGCTGTGGGCTTTGGGAACATCCAGCTCAGTTCCAAGGTGCACAAAATGGATGGAAATGTATTGGAGATGGATGGAAATGTAGTGGAGATGGTCTGCCCCAAATTGCTCTGTATAGGCACAGAAGAGGGGGTGTGAGGCTGTGGAATCTTTTCTCTCCTCACAGGTCAGGTGTGTTTGTGCCTCTCCAGCCAGACATCCCCTGGCTGGGAACACCAGGTGGAAATCCCAGCTTGCAGAGGCAGAGGTCTTGCCTCCCTGGAGGTCTTATTAGCCTGTATCAGAGCTCACCTCTCATCTGTGCCACTGCTGGGACTAGCTCAATCCACGCCAACAGAGGAAGTTCCTTAAAGCCAAATTTAATTTTGGATCATCGTGGCTGGAGTCCGTGGGTGTTCACGAGGCTGTGTGCACCAGGACAGGCTGTTGGGCAGCTGGGGCAGGGCTCTGGTGGCGGTGCAGCACACAGGGACCACAGAGCCCGCTGCTCCCCACAGCCTCTGCCCCGCGGGAGGAATCGCTCCCTGCACGGCTGCAGGCACTGCCCACATCCAGCTGCTCCTCAGCATCCATGGATCCACCATTTCCAGGCATGTGTAGGGGGTGCTGGGCAGCAGAGATGGGGCAGCAGGCCAGCCAGGGTCTGGGTACCCCTGGGAGCAGCAGGTTCTGCTGGAATTGCCCTCCCAGGGTTTTTCTCTCTAAGCTTGCGGCTCACGTCCTGCTGCTGGTGTTAGCCAGCCTGGCCAGAATCAAATCATTTATTTCCCACACAGCCTGAAAAAACCCCACATTTCGAACCAATTTATTTTGGGGACCTTTACACATTTTCTAACAGATTTTCCAGCAGATTTCTGGTGCATTGAAGCCCACTGACCATTACCATGGCTCCTCCTGTGGGTCCCTCAAGCTGCCCTTAAGTTTCTCAACAGGAAAATGTGCTGGAAAAATACTGACCTGCATTTCCCCATGAAAAGTTTGAAGCACCACAGAGGAGTGGCAGCACAGCTTTGGGCCATATGACATGAGTGGCTGCCCACATTCACCTGCACTTCAAGTCACCACCAACACATCAAGTCAAGGAGCAGCGGTGGGAGGCAGGCAGGGCACATCAGAGACCCCCATGGGGATGTTGCTGTGCTGCTGTGATTTTAATATCATCAGACAGGAGATAACCTATCTCCACAGATAAAAACAGGAACCCAACATGAAAAATGCAGCCATTATCCAATAAGACACAGGTTCTTTGGGAAGGTCTGAGTGGAGGTAAATGAATCTAGGATTGAAATTTCTGTTTGTTCCAGCCTCCTCCTGGGGCCAGATCTGTGCATAAAGAAAGGAAAAGATTTGTTTCTTTCAGAAGAGGTGTAAGAGGTTTACATATCACCAGGTGCCTCGGGCAACGTGCAGACGAGGTCCTCTCATTCTGTCCATTTCGTTAGAGCTGTAATCATGTTAATGACAGTCCTAACATTTCCCAATGGCTCTGGGTCAACAGCTGAACTCTGAGCATTTACTGCAAATAAGAGGATTCCAGAAGTTAGACTCCACTCTCAGGTGTCCTGGCACCCTCTCTGCTCAGCACAGCATCCTGGGGACGTTTCCTGAAGAGATGGAGAGATGGTCCTGGCTGGAAGTCATCTTCTCAGCCCCCTCCTGCACATTTCCTGTTACAGCTCTCTGCATCAGGCAGAAGTCTTAATTGGGGATCCACGTCTTAAGCAATATTTGCAAAAATAAAGACAGCTTAATCCAGAGCCTCCAGGAGGAGGCAGAGGGGAGAGGACAAATGTGTCCAGATACACAGAGAGGAGCCGCAGAGGGGACTGCAATAAGCAGAGGTCATCTCCACTGAGCACAGGCAAAACCAGCTGCAGGCTCTCAGCAGAGAAGGTTTAGGTAAGACATCAGGGGACATTTCCCAGTTATATGGGCACCACGGCACTGGAATCAGGTGCCAGGAGAAGGCAGGAGATCTCACCAGCCCCGTACCCTGTTGGGCAGTGCTGGGCTCAGCTCAGGCAGGAGCGTGGGGCTGCTGTGATCACTCACAGCGTGGTGACCTCCACCAAGCACAGAGGAGACAGCCCTGCCTCGGAATCCACGCCTCGGAGCAGGCAGGGAACAGCTGATGTTGTGTCTGCAGCGGCATCCTACAGGTCCTGTTAATCACACTGAAATAATCAAGCCCGGAGGAGGAAAGTCAAACGCATTAACTGCTAATTACAGGCGCTGCTAACCCCGCAGGCACTCCGTGCCCCCATCGCCGGGCTCGGCACCAAGACAGGGAGCCTGGCACTGTGAAAGGGATGTGACAGCCCCGGGCAGGACCTGCTGGCCTCACCACCCCATCGCCAGCACCTCTCTTCTTCCTCACTCGAGGGAACTCGCAGCTTCCTGGGCACATGCACAGCGCACTAATTAAAGGCTGTGTTAATATTCCTGAAATAACCTCCCTGTTCACTCATTCCATGACCTTGGGTGACAATTTTTTTTCCCCTTGCAGGGAGGACAGTGCTTGGCCAGAGCCTGGCGTGGGGCAGAGGGGAGGCTGGGAGCCAGAGCTGCAGTGCTCTGATCCAACATGGCACTGCGTGTCCATGCGGAGAAAATGCATGAAAAGCTTGAATCCTGCTGGCATTTCTCTTCTGCCTGCCCATTTCAGCTCTGCTTGTCTCCTCTCAGCACTCAGCAATGCAGCAGATGTGGAGAATCTTGAAATAACAGGACAGTCTTTAGCACAACTGGAAGCTCTAACAAGAGGAGATTTAATGCTGGAAATCAGACCTCTGAGCTGCACCAAACACCTCCTGAAATGCGGGGAGCCCTCCCTAAGAAGCAGCAAATCTCTGTCAATTTTCTTCCGTGGTCTCAATCCTGCATCAGCACCAGGGCAGGTTTCCATTTCAAACCTAACCTTTCTCTCAGCAGAAGCAGGGCTAATCTGGCACTCAAAACTGAGGGCACAAAACCAGGAATAGCAAATTGTGCTTCAAAGCAGCAACTGTGCCTGGGTGTCTCCTTGCTGCAGCCAGACACCCACCTCCTGGGCAGCCTCTAATCCACAATCATCACACAGACCTCATTTCAACCAGCACGCCTCAAACTACCTATTTAATTGCCCAATATTCATCTCTTTATGAATCTGTAATTACTATGATCTTATTTGTGTTTGCGCTGAATAGATGCCCAGGCAGCATCAGGCTCGTTCTGCCACATTACTTGCCAGGTCTTTTACTGAGCTGTGGATGCAGATCTCCCTTTCCAAGTGAATTTTATTCCTTGCATTAACTTGGCTTTACAGACAAGGCTTTAAACATGGAACAAATTAACTCATTAGCCTCAAATAATCCAGTGACCAAAACAGGCCATGTTTTATGGACTGTTTTCCAGCCCATACTGTCCTGGCAGCAACTGCAATTGAGAGGGTGGGATATTTTCTCAGTGGCTGCCCTGTGGATCTTCCCACAGGTGCACCAACTCTAGCACTCGCAAAAAGCACCAGCAAATTTAGAGCAAAAGTTGGACCCACATTTCTCCAGCCAAAACTTTCTGACTGGAAAACTAAACATTTTCACCAGAAAGAGAACAGCTGGAAGAAAAACACTGCAGTTCAGGCCAGGCAAAATGGGACTGCCTGCAGCGTGGTGATGGCTTATGAGAAAGCATTTCTGAGCCTCTCCTGCCACAGTTTGTGTGTGTAATGTGGGGTCTGTCCTGTCACCTGGGGGATGCGTTTTATCCCCTCCTGCAGGTCACATATCCCAGTGCTCTAGGGAAGCCTGGTGCCCGAGGCCATTTCCCAAGACTCTTCTAAGTCTCTTTTCAATGAAACACCATGGATATCCACATAATTTCTCCTCTTTTACATTCAGCTCCAAAGCAAGCTGGTTGGTAAGTGCAGGAACTCAGCCCGTGGGCAGCCAGCTCTCAGCCTGACCTCCAGCCAGGGCTCCATACCAATTGCTCTGCACAGGCTTTTATGGCTCTTTCAGCTGCACTCAGCTTTGATTGTGCCTGATCAAAATGCACATGGCCAGCGTTGATAATCACTGATGATCAGGAGCTTTTAGGAAGCAAATGACGGGGCCAGTGCTCGCTTGATGGATCAGGTCATTAGGAGCAGCTGTTTCCCTCCTTGACTTGCTTTTTGAAGGGAATTTGTGTTGTCATTTTTTCTCTTGCCCCTCTGGGAAACTGTGTAAAGATATTTTGGAGGTCCCTGGCTATTGCACCCGCTTGAAAACATAAAAGTTTTGGTGGGTGTAAGGGGGGAGGTCAGCACAGCCCTGCTGTGTCCTGGCTGGCATGCACAGCAGTGGGTTTGAGCAGTAACTTCTGCATAAATCATCTCCTGATCAAATAGTTCTCCTGGCTGCGAGTGAGCATCTTTATCATCACAGAGCCCCTGGTGGGGGCAGAGGCACAGGTGTGGTGCAGAGGGATTTAGAGGCAGTTTCCAAGGCAGGGTTTGTGTTCCTGAGCTCTGCCTGCTTAGCAGGGTGGCATGCAGGTGTGAAAGGCTCCTCTGTGCTGGCCCAGCTGTGAGCACCACCTGGGGATCTGAGGGTGAGGGGCTGCTTGGGAGGCAGTGAGGCAGCCCCCACCCTGCTTGGTGAAACCCTGGTGGGACACTGTGCCAGATCAGGTTCCTTCCTCAGTGAGGAGCTGTGATTTTCCAGATGAGACTTCAGCCCCCGAGGACAGAGAAGTGACTGTAACTACCACCCACCAATGCAAGAGTGCAAATATGGGGGCCACAAATACCCTCATGCCCTGGGGGAGCTGAGCTGCTGCTGCCAGAAATTAGGGAGTTGGTGACAAACTCCAGGATGTGTTCCAGCCCAACTGATGCTTCCTTTCCCTGTCCTTCTTGGGACCTCAAACCAATCCTCAGGGGCCTCTCCAGAGCATATTCCCAGTGTACAGGTGGAGACAGAGACCTGCTGCAGTAGCTGAAAGGGTTCAGCAAGGTTCAGCAAACTGGCCCCCAGATCCTGCTGGGCTGCAAGCCCCAGAGAGAAGCACCCAGAGAGAAGGAAGAGTGAAGCAGTATTTAGAGGAACCCATCAGAGATGGAATGACAGCTCTCTCTGCCTGCAGAAATTTGGCAGCCCTGGACTACTGGAGCCAGGCTGAACTGCTTTATGAAGCCACAGTAGGTATTTGTGCCATGGCAGGGCTGAATGCATCCTGGGAGAGGCTCATCCTTGGATGTTGCCCTGGTCTCTGGGGATGGTTGTGCACACCAGGTTAATTGTAGGCACTGAGTATCTGCTCCCCTGAGGATACCCAGTTCAGCCCTCCTTGCTCTGGTGAGACATTGTGTGTTTAGGAATTAATTACGAACAGGAGTTACAAAAAA
>NW_005054471.1:1061763-1066830 GCF_000277835.1 Geospiza fortis | reverse complement strand
GTGAGTCAAGGCCCGCCAGGCAATCGGGAAGGCAGCGTGCGGGCGGTAATTGAAAAGAGTGAGACGCAAGTGAGCAGCCAAAACTCTGGCATAATTACTCCCAGCACAAACACAATCACAAAGTTAGCAACAGGCAACCCCTGGCTGGGGTGGGAGCTGCCCTGTGCTGTGTTCTGGGGACCCCTGGCACCCCCAGCACTGGGTTGGGGTCTCTGTGCCTGGGAGCAGGGCAGGGATCTCAGCGGTGATTCCTCACAGAGTTTCCTCACCGTGCTGCTCTCTCGGGCCTGATGAACCTCAGATCACCCTCAGGCATTTATTGAATCTGAGTTAGTGCCAGGGATCCCTTTACAGCTCAAATTATGGGTTATTGCAGAGCATGAGCACTAAATACCTGCCACAGGAGGGATGCTGTTGTCCCTTGTCAGTCGTCTGCTTCTCCTTCTAGCTCCCTCCCTCCGGAAAGCCTTGGCATCCCATCCTTCTCCACTGCTCCTGACATCCCTGCTGGGCCCAGCCTTTGTCCCCAGGAAGCCATCAATGCCCCCCTGGACACCTGGGAGCAGCTCTGGCCAAGGCTCTCCTGAGGCTGCCAACCCTGGCTAGCGGCTGAGCTGGACGTGTGCAAGCAGGTGTTTTTTGGGTTTTTTTGGGGGCTGTGTGTCTGGGAGGCACTCCTCCTGTGGGGTCAGGTATTTCCTTGCTTTGTGAGCTCATGAGGTGTGATGAGGGTCCCTCTCTTCAAGGGGAGCAGACCATCTTGCCTGCTGCAGAGAGTCCCTCTGACCCACACCGTGCTGTTCCTGGGCGAGAACTGGGGACACTGGGCAGCCTTTGGGTCTCCTCCTCTTCACCACCTAATTGCCTAATTGAGAAACAAGGAAGAGGTGGCAATGGAATGGAGACTGGGAGAGCTTTCCATCCCACTGCTTTGCTTGGGTCCTGTTTACACACTGACAATTGGCACATGGTCAGTGTTTGCACCAGTGAGAATCTGCAGAGCATCTGCATCTCAAGGAGTGCAGCAACTCCACTTAACTCCACCCAATTGCCATCCTAGCCCCTCTCACCAGGACTCTTGCCCTCAGGAGAAGTTATATATAACATCTGCTGCTGCTGCTAATCCTTTCTCTGACCCCATTCCCTCCTCCTCCCTCACAGTTCCTTTGTTATCATGCCATGGCTCCAGCTCTGTTGCTTCGATTGCTTCACATCCAATGGGTCAACCAAGACCAGGACTCATTTTTGAGAGATGCTGTATATGCAGAGACCATCCCTGCCCTGGGAGCTTATGGATAGCTCAGAAAGCCACAGTTTATCCAGGGATGGCAGGGAACAGAGACACAGAGAGAGGAGGTAACTTGCCCCATGCTGCACAGAGGACTCTACAGGAGGAGCAGTCCCAGCCCAGGTGCAACCACGGCCCCACATAAGGCATGTGGAGTGCTAAAAACAAGACAAACTAAGCACAGCTGGCATAAAATCCATGCAGTACATTGAACTGTAATGATTCTGACAATAAAGCAACCCAATAAATATTATGAAATGAAAACAGCCCTCCGGGAGCGTTTGCAATCGATTGCTGAGAGCTGGCATTTGTGCAGCAGATTACGTGCGAGACAGGTTTGCTCTGCCTTTTCTTCTTTCCCTTCTAAATGCAGAATGAAAAGAGCTCTCTGGAGTGGATGCTGGGGGGAGACCCCCTCCCTCCTGTGCTTGGGTGCTGTCAGAAAGGGAGAAAAAGGTGAGTGAGATAGGAGAGGATGTGAAGCCTTTGGGGTAGGAGTTTAGGGGTGCAAGTCCTGTCCTTGCAAGCAGTGACAAGGGGACAGGTCAGTGTCCCCCTCATCCCAGCCTGCAGAATTAGGTTTCCCTTTCCTACCCTGAGACATTCATTTCCCAGCAGTTGATGCATGATGTGGATCCCCTGCCTCAGCATGGGGTGAGGGGAATTGGGTGGTGTGTGGAGCTGGGATCTGGAGCAGGTTTGTCTGTGCTGGGATGGACTGGTGGTGGGAGGAGGTTGTTTGCCATTGGTGCCTTGCTAGGACACAGCTCTGCCCTTCCTGCCTCCCTATCCCTTACCTGAGCATGGGTGACTACAGATGCTCCTTGGCTGGCCTGGCACACAGACCAGTGCTCAGCTGGGTCTCCTGGAGCTGGTGCTGTGGAGATGGGAGTGCTGTGTATGCAGGATCACTGGAACCTCACCCAGTTTCTCTGGTCTTCACCTGCCATGCGCTAACCATAATGTGATTTTACCACCACAGCCTGGATTTTCCTTTTGCATATCCCCTGTCTCCTTGGTGCCCCATGAGATGCTCAGCTGAGCCAGCCCTTGTTCAGCTTCAGCTCCCTGGGTGGATTATCCGATGCTGTGGACCACAGGGAGGTCCCTGCTCCTGCTTCCTGGCACCTGGGCATCCCAGGCAGCTAAACCAGGCTCAGACCTCCCTCACACACAGCCTGGGCATGCACTCCCCTTGATTTTCCTGGCTCCTGCCTGCTCCCTCTTGAATCCTCTCCACTGGGCTAATTAATCCTATTCCGAGTGATGGCCTTTTTACTGCAGCTAATTACAGGAACATCAGCCTGTGAGATAAGAGTGATGGGCTGGAAGCCTGTGGTTTGCATCGAGTTTGGTCAAACTCACAGGATGTGAGAGGGGTAAGGGAATTCCTCATAAATTCAAGACATGAACCAGGCGGGCAAGGTGTGAGGAGTAGGATCCACTGGATGAAGCAAAGTGGAGCCAGGATCCAGAGAAATACTGAAGAAATAAGAAATACTTCCAGCAATAAGTAGTGGATGTTCAGCAACCTGGTCACGGATGCTAAATGCTTACCTGGATGGCAGGAAAGGCTGGGCAGCTTTATAGAGAAGAGAAGTTTGTAGTTACATGGGAATTCTGTCTTGCTCAGGAATTCCCTGAGCTGTGCATCTGCTGCATCTTTAGCAAACACTCAGACACTGGCAAAAGAGGGCCCACACCAGCAAACCTCGGTGCTCAGGAGGGCTTCTCCAGCACACAAACCCTCCTCAGCCAGCACCTCTTCCTCTCTGCTTTCCACCACCACCATTTCATCAAAATCCTCTCTTCTGCAGACTCGAGGCAGGGCACCAAACACAGAAACGCTGCTCAGGCACTGCTGGCGTGTTGGCCACAAATAGCTCTGTATCAAAAGAAATACATTTTAAAGCTGCTGCAACATAGCAAGAGCTGTCTTAGAGAGTGTGTTATCTCATCAAGCGTGCCCAGAGTGAGCTCAGCTCTTTCACCAGCTTCATTTTTCTGAGCAGCAGCTGATTGCGATTTACCAAGTGACACCTCTAGAACTATGGGCTCTTTTTTTGGTTTTTTTTTTTTTTTTTTTTTTAAGTTATTAAGTTGTTTGATTTGGTGGTGGGGTTTTTTGTTTGTTTTGTTGTTGTTATTGTTATTGTTGTTTTTCATTTTAGGGAGCTCTTCTGCGAACAGCTTAGACAGGAACAAGAAAAAAAGAGGAATAACAATTATCCCTCATTGGGGAGTGGGGATAAATAACCCCACCTACTGTGGGTGTTTCACAGACTGATGGTATGGCCAGCTGCTGGATAGATGACAAGAATGGGCCCAACTCTGCTCTCAAATACTTACCAGAATAAATTTGAAGTATCTTTGCTAGAGTCAATAGTCATTACACTGGATTTTTATCAGTGTGAGTGATAGCAATTGAAGGATTTTTCAAGGCATTTATAAATAAAAACGTTCCTGCTGGCTAAATAGATACACTTCTTTGCTAACTGGGAGTAATCATATGCATTTTGATATCAGCATCTGCTAAATAAGTCCAGGGCTGTGTATTAATGAGGGTGCTGCAAGAACTTTGGAGTACAGGCTCAGAATTCAAAACAACCAGGATGGATGGGAGAGAGTGTCTGGAATCAGCCAGATGAAATTTAGTGCAGAGAGCACAGGGTACCACATTTGGGAGGGATAAATGAATGCATGAATGCATAGACAGGAGAGCCTGGAGAGGCAGCAGGATGGCAGGCAAGGATCAGGGGGTTCAGATGGATGACTAACTTAGCATGAGTCAATAGTGGGATGGTTTAGCAAAAAGGGCAGCTCACCTCCTGGGATGCATTAATGCTGGATGTTGGATGTAAGCCATTGAAATCTGCAATTCTGCTTTGTCTGAGCTGTGTCCAGGTCTGGACACTGCAGCCGAGGGCACCTGTAGATGAACTGGAGAAAAACAGCAGCATGTTTGAATGGAGAGCTGCTAGAGGGGGGCAGGAATCAATGTTTCCTTCCTGTGAAAATGTCTGTTTTTCAGGGGCAGGAAATGAAGGGCATTGGCTCAGTTCATTTCTGAAAAAGAACCTCAGATTCCTCTGAGTCTGACCCTATGGGGCAACAGCGCCTGCTTTTTGCTATTCCTGCCCCCCAGACCCTCCTCCCAGGTAATTTGGCCCTGCCCTCATGGGATCCCATATTTTGACACAGCAGCTTCTTTTAGTGTGCATTGTGGTACTATAGTATGCATTATAGAGCAAACCATTCTCACTTCCTGCTTTTCAGGTTATCTCCATTCCAACTCACATTCCTTGGGTTTGATGAGAAACGAGCTCCTTGACTGACTTCTGGACAGGAAGTTCGGCTTCAGCATTCATGCTCCAGGCTTTCCCTTTGTGTTATTTCCTTAAAAGCTAAAAAAGGGGCTTCTGGGCCAAAAATATGTCTCATCCTTATGATATGAACTGTAAGTCTGAGCAATGTTTGGGGGAAAAGTAACCCAGAGAGCCAACACCTACTGCTCATGATATCTGTGCTCAGGATCCCAGGAACAAAGAGCAGAAAACCAGAAAACAGCTGCTTACACATGGAAGTGGGGCTGCTTTGGGGCTGGCCCTGCCTGACTGGGAAATAAGCGGCTCCTTCGGCTCGGGGGCAGCCTGTGAGGTTGCGGGGAGGCTGCAGGAGCAGTTCATTATCCAGGTGGAAGCAGGAGGCAGAGTTTTCCGCACGGGCTCCTGCCTCTTTGCGATGCGCAGTGCATAGCGGCTCCCCGGGGGCATTTACGC
>NW_005054471.1:1028250-1061752 GCF_000277835.1 Geospiza fortis | reverse complement strand
TGCAGGAATCCCGAGAGTATTCCAGAGCGCCAACATGGCCTGGGGATTCAGCTCCTCTTTCAGCGATATTAGGGCACGCCTGCAGGAGGTCTCTTGAAATCAGAGGGAAAGATTATCTTGATAATAAAAGCAATCAGAAGCTGTCCTGCCCAGGATATTTAAATGGCACTGCAGGAGTGTCAGGGATGCGCCTGGCACTGGTGTGGGCAGTGTTTTTCACGGGGTTTGTGGCAGTGCCTGTGGATCTGGCAGGGCAGAGGGAGGACGAGGAGGATGCCCAGTGCCTCCAAGCACCCTGACCGCACACTGCCCCACTGTGTGGGATGGGCAGGGGAATGGGGCAGCAGGGCAGGGTGACACTGAATGCCTACACTGAGAAAACAACAGCCTAGAGAGTGATTCATCCCTGCCAGAGGAGGCTGAAAGGAGTCAGATGAACCATCACCTCAAAAGACTTAATTTCTCCTTCCATTAATCTTGCCCTTCTCCCTGCTCCTGCCTGGAGGGCACCCATGCATGCTGATCTTGTCCATGGTCCCATCACTCCAGATACAGACTCATGTCCCATATTGGCCTTGGCAAGGATGGATCCTTCTTACACCTCCTCCCCCTCCTTGCCCACGTCCATGTGCAGCCCTGCTGGTGTGCCTCTGGCTAGCAGACAAACCCGCTGTCCTCCACAGGCAGGTGTCACCTGTGGCAGCTGCAGGGTCCCTTTCAGACAATTTGAGGGGCTGTCAGGGCACACCATCAGGTAAGTCCGTGCCCTGGGAGCTCTCTCCTAACGCTGCCTTGACATCCAGGATATGGTCCCACTATGTGTGGCCAACCTGTGTGACACCAGTCAGCTTGGTGTTGGATGCTGAGTGACTCACTGTGCTCTCCAGCAGTTCAATGACACCCCCTTGGCCTCCAGCTGCTCAGGATGCCAGGCTGGGGTTGTGTTATTTGTCTGCCTCTCCTAAAGGCTTTTGTGCTTAGCTGGATTCTACCAGAATCTGGCTGGGCTGGGGAGAGGAGCCTGAGGTGAGGTGCAGAGCCCTGACTTGCCAACAGTCCCCTGTCCCATCCCACCAGACCCAGAGGAGTGGGTTCTTAGGGCCAGGGGCTTTCTCTCAGGAATGTGGTGGGAGCTGATAGAAATCACACAGCCAGAGCACTCAGATGTCCGCTGCTTAGCAGGGCTCGCGAGCTGCGTCTGAAGTGCTGTGCTCAGATGAGATGTGTCCTCTTCAGAGGGCTGCACTTCCCTGTCAGCTTTGCCTTTTGATTCCTCCTGGCCTTTTTTCTGTCTGTCTTTTTTTTTTTTTTTTAATAGGGTTTTAGAAATGAGGCCAGTGCTTGAATATAAAACGCCACTTATTTTTAAGGATTAGCAGACAGGTCACCTCGTTCAGTATTTGAGCAGCGATGTCTCTGGTTTACCCCATCCTGTCTGCCAAGAGAGGGCTTTTGGGGGTAAAGTCTGTCCCATGTGTTGCTGTAGGGGTGCAAAAGCACAACTGCTATGCACACACACACACACACACACACACACCCCCCAAAGCATGAACAGACACACGACAAAAGCCTTTCACACCACATCCCACACCAACTGTGCATGCAAAGCTGTCACCCACATTCCCTGTCATACAATCTTCCTGCCTAAATGCATTGCCAGAGCATCTCTTTGCACCCAAACACACATCTCCAGCCTACAGAGCCTGTTGTTTGAATGTTTCGCTCCACTTATCACACACACACACGCGCGCACACACACACATACACGCACACATCACTTCTCTCGTGCATTTCTTGAAAGGTTCAGAGGAGCAAACAGAGCCACAGCTCCCCACATGCTGTCACCTCAGCACAGTGATCCTCCCCGGTGCTGCTGTGCACCCATCACAGCCTCCCAGCCTGTGCACACAGTGCCATCCCACCCCACATCTCCTCCCAGCTGCCCTCCACTGACCCACGGACTCATTTGCTCTCCAGCACCCCTGCCGACGACACGGTGGCTGTGAGAGATCGCTGCTCAGTCCCTTATTAGCAAGGAAAACAAATCTAATCAGGAGCAGCAGTGGATGCAGGTCTCTCCTGGGCGAACAGAAGGGCTGAGCAAGCCCTGGGTGCTGCGTGCAGACAGGCCCCGTGGCCCCGGAGGTGTCACTTCCACAGCTGAAATAAGAATTGCCACAGATCTGTGTGACATTTTGAGTCATAAGGCTGCGTGCATAAAGGTGTCAAAGGCCTGGCTGAGAGCAAAGTGCAAGGCAGAGATAAGCCCCTGTTTATTACCAGTGGAGAGATGTCAGACCTTGCTTTTCTCCTCTGAAAAACAGACCTGGTGATTGCGCACAGCTCAGACTGCTCAGAGAGGGCAGGCTCCAAGGGGCAGGCTCTGATCCCCAGGATTCATGGCTAGCTTGGCATCTCTGGGATAGAATTTCCTCCAAGAGACACCTGAACCATGTTTCCCCATCCTCTCTTTTCCCACAGGCTCTCTGGAGGTACAACAGGTTGCTGCTGCAAGCTGCCAGCCCTGGCAGCCCCCCAGGGCTGCTGATGTCTCTGTCTCCTGAACTTTTGGCACCTCTGTCTCCCTGCAGCCCCCCATCCCTGCTCCCCATCCCTTGTGGTCCCAGCTACGGGCACTCAAACAGGGACAGCCAAGCATGAGACACTACGTGCCGCAGGGAAAGAAGCCCTGCAACCAGGTGAAGCGTAAACGAGGCTTTTGAGTGATCTGATTATTGCTGTTTCCTCTTGTCCCATTTTTCCGACAGCAAAGGCACCCCTGACCTCGGCACTGTGCTATATTTCAGCTGCTGCCTTTGATTTCCTGTACCAGGGATGCAGCCAGCTCCACACCCAGGTTTGCTGGCAGACGGATTTCTGGGAGCGTGTGTGCCTGAGGTTTGATCTCCTTTGCTTTGTGCCTCTGCAGAAAGAAAAACTGAGCCGTGCTGTGAGAAATTTCTCAAAGGAAAGGAGGGGAAGCATTACCCAGCAGGGCAAGTCACACAGCTCAGGAACCTCAAGCAAAGGCAGGGACCTCTTTTCTTTCCCATAGATGGGTCTAAAGGAATGGAAATTAGCAGGAGACTGGACACTGAGGTTAGGACAGGGCACTGAAACTGGAGCTCCTGCCCAAACCTGGGGATGCTCCTCTTGCCCCTGGGGTGACTGAGCAGGAGGTGAGTGCTGTAACCTGCCTGCAAATGGCAGAGGCAGGGGTGTGATGTGAGGACAAAATCATCTCCCTGGGAGTGGAGAGGATGCAGGATCTGCTGTGGGTGCTGCGTACAAGCCCTGAGTTCCAGGACATGGTGTCAGCTGGATTTGGGATGGGAAAATGTACCAAGCTGAGGCAGGAGGAGGGAACACTGCAGCACTGAGTCCCCGAGCCTGGCAGTGACAGGCAATGCCCCTCCACCTGCTCTGTCCTGAGGGGAACTTGGCTCTGCACTTCAGCTGCTCAGCCCCCAACTCTTGTTTAGCTCAGATGCCTGGTGCAACTCCCCGAGCACACCCTGGCATCGTGGTGTGCTGCCTGCTGCTTGCTTGCAGGCACAAAATGCCATTTTCCATGGTTCCATGTGCCTACAACACAGGTGTTCTCTAGCCACTGGGGGAGATTTACAACAGCTTATATCTGCTTCTAGATGGGTGAAATTTGCTTTGGGCATTGTTTCTCCTACCATCATCACAGAAATTGGAGTCAGGATGCCAGTGCTCTCATCTGGGATACAGCAGCACTGATGAGGCAGGAGGCTGGGCCTGGAGAACTGGAAAAAGATGTCTCCAAAGTCCATCAGCAGCAGGAGGGAAGCTGCTGAGACCTGCTGTGAGTGGCTTTCAACCTGAATACAGGCAGCTGCAGTCCAACTGGCCCAACCCTGGATCCCAGGGTCCATCTCCTGCCAGGAAGGAAAAAGCTCCTTGGCACAGCAGCCCAGATGGCTGCAGCCACTGTGGGGACGGCACAGAGCAGTTGGAGGGTGGCAGATGCAGTAGCCTTACAGGGTTTAGGCAAGTGGAGACAGGAAGGAGAGGGGGAGAGGGTAGGGGAGGTGGGCAGGCACACAGGAGAGGGGAGAGAATTCCGGAGGAGCACCAATACATGGAACAGACAATTAAGACACAAAAAAGTGGGAAGGAAGACCTAAAAGGCAACTGACTAGAAAATTAAAATTATTCAGCTACAGAAAATAGATCTAATGGGCTTCAAAGTGGTGCACGCTCCAGCAGATCACACAAACAACACGTGAGGGGGAGTTTCCTGAAAGGGGCTGGGGACCAAGAGGAGCCTCAAGTCCTCTGGGGTCTCTGGAAACCACTTTCCTTCCTGCTCACAGGAGCAAGCCCCTTCCAGGCTCCTTTCAGGCTCCTGTCTATGCCTTGGTTTCCTGTTGCAGATGCTGCCAAACTAATCTTCCCAGGGTGGATCAGGCACATTTGTCCCCACGTCACAGCTGGTGGCTTCAGCACGGGATGGCAAGGTTGTGCAGGTGCAGGAGGCCACATGAGTCCTTTGCCTGCAGGGCAAAATGCCACCCCGGAGGCTTGGGGAATTATCTACTCCACCCTTCAACCTGGATTTTTTGGGATGGTTCCTCCAGCTTGCTGAAGTTGTTCTAAATTCTAAAATCCTGCCTTTCCCAGTCCTTGAAATCCCTCACAGCTTGCTGATGCCTGTGGATGGAAGGTGTATCCTCTGCTTTCCATCACCTGAGCCATCACTTAGAGCATCAGCAGCCCATGCCCACCCTGTTCACCAGGCCCCGCAGGAGACTGATGGAAAAAACCATTGGGTGTCCCTGCTAAAACTGAGAGGTGATGGGGACGGCGGCTGTGGAGAACAGGGATTGTGAGCTGCTGGGATCTGGGCCCCAGCTTTGCTGGGGCTGAGCAAGGCTGTGCAGGGTGCTGGAAGGGTAAAACTTGTGCAGAGGAGGAATGCAAAGGTGCACACTTGATGTGGAGGTGCTGGTCAGCCTCTTGGTGAGGAGACCCACTCTGGAGACGATCCAGGAGGATCCTCCATGGAGAGCCCAGCCCAGCTGCAAGGTAGGGGAAACCCAAACCATGTCCAGTGAGTTGTAAAGGGATGAGAGACAATCCCAGAGGGAGAGCAAACAGCCTGGCCATTCCAGCTCTGTCCCTCCTGACATCTCTGCTAAAAGAGGGAGGTGGGAAGATGGTTTGTGCTCAGGCACCAGCAGCACCAAACACCCCAGTGCCTTTGAGAGCAGCCACTGTAAGGGTGGATATGGGAACAGCTTCTCCTCCTGCTAGGGTAAACACCACAGGGTGCTGCAGGGTGGCTGCAAAGGGACACCTTACTCCCCCTTCCTACCCAGCATTTATTGCCAACACCTTGTTCTTTCTCCCTTTTCATCCAGCCTGGGCTCCCAGCTGCTTGTCTCCTGGAAACGTGCTGGGAAAACATGGCATATTATACAATGAGAAACAGTAAACAGTGTTCTTGCTAGTTTCCCACTTGTTTTTATTCTGTGAGCATCAGCTAAAGCCACAGGGATAGGGTATTTAATTAGAGTATTGTCTCTCACCTGCCTTCAGTCTCTGCAGGGTCTTTTCAGGGGGATCCCATTCCAGTGTGCTGCAGAAATTACTTTACTGGGGAAGTGACAGGGGCGCATCCCTACAGTGTTTCAACTTTGCTTAGCACAGCTTGTTCCTTGGAATTCTCATTTGTCTGGGCATCGGATGCCAGGCAGAGGACAGGGAAGTCCCAAACAGATTCCAGGCCTGTTCCTGGGCAGGAATTAGATCCTGGGATAAATCCTGATGGGGTCCATCAGATCCCAGTGGATTCTCTCTCAGAGACAATACTGGCACAGAATATTATTCCTCTTTAATATCATGTCCCTGCAAAAAAAAAAAAGCCTACGATTTGCACTCGGTGCATTGCAGCATATTCCCCTGGAGGGTTCTCAGGCTCTTTACGCACTCTGATTAACAATGATCTCCTTTTCCATCACAGTAATTTATTTATTCAGCACCAAGGGGCAGGCACGCTGCCTCACAGACAAAAATACCCCACATCCCTTCAGTGGTACTGGTGGACGTACAATGGAAGATGGAAGTCTTGCTTTGAGACCAAACTCATGGCCCAAAGTTTGAGCAAAGGCACCAGCTGGTGCCGAGGCTGCAGCCAAAGGTCTCATCCTGCACCTGGACTGTGCATGGCAGAGCAGAGTAACTCCTAAACACTTCCGCAGCAGCTTCTCTGCCCCTGCTTTCCATCAGCTTGGGTCAATTCCCAATTTTTCAGCAACCTGGATGAAGGGATAGAATGCACCCTCAGCAAGTTTGCTGATGATAAGAAATTGGGGGGTATGGCTGATAGACCTGATGGCTGTGCTGCCACATCTCCATGGGCTGGAGAGCTGAGCTGAGGGAAACCTAATGAGGTTCAGTGAGGGCAAGTGCCGGGTGCTGCACCTGGGGAGGAATCGGCCAAAGCACAGAACAGGCTGGGGGCTGAGCTACTGAAGAGTTTTGTGGAGAAGCACCTGGGAGTCTTGGTGGGCGACAAGTTGACCATGAGTAATCGGTGTGTCCTTGTGGCCAGGAAGAGCAGTGATATCCTGGCATGGATCAGGAAGAGTGCAGCCTGCAGGCTGAGGAAGGAAATCCCCCTCTCTACTCAGCCCTGGCGAGGGCACACCAGAAGTGATGTGTCCTGTTCTGGGCTCCTCAGCACAAGGAAAACAAGGAGCTACTGGAGAGGGTCCAGTGAAAGCCACAAAGATGATCTGGGGTCTGGAGTATCTCTCTTCTGAGGAGAGACTGTGGGAGCTGGGCCTGTTCAGTCTGGAGAAGACTGAGAGGGGATTTCATAAATGCATATAAATATACCAAAGCTGGGTGACAAGGGGATGGTGCCAGAGTTTTCAGTGGTGCCCAGTGACAGGACAAGGAGCAGTGTCCATAAACTAAAACACAAGAAGCTCCACCTCAGCCTGAGGTGAGGTGATGCTGTCTTGGCAGGGGGTTTGGGCTGGGGGATCTCCAGAGGTCCATTCCAACTCTAAAGATTCTGTGACTCTGTGAATTATGGCAAGGATAATCCCACCAGGGATATCCTCAAACTCTTTCCTGAAGCCTTCAGGCTGATGGAACCACAGCTGTGTGACCCAGCTTCTCTCCCAGGTGTGCAGCCAGTCATGCTCAGGCACATTCTGACTTTTGGATAGATGAGTTGTGGCCTAAAAATTATTTTAGGTTAATCCTACCACAGGCTTGTGCAAGGCATAATTTATGAACTCAGATCCTGCAACATTCCTTCCCTTGCCATGTACAGAAACAAGCAGCTATGCCTGGAAGGGGTGGTGGGCACACACAGACCCTGAGGATGGCAAATCTCCTGATGTGGGGCCAGGTCCTGCCAAAAAGCAAACTTTTGTGGCAAACCAATTCTGAAACTTATGCCCCCGTGTGACTCTTCTTTGGGAGAGGAAGAATTATCCTGCAAGAGCAACCACCAGGCTGTGGAGCAAGGGGTGTTCTGAGTTTTTAACCCCACCATGCCCACAGCAGAGGTGATACGGGCTGGCTCCAGGTTGAACATGGCTGCAGAACAGTGGCTCGAGTCCTCCAGGCTGTTTGGAAGCAGAGAGGTGGGAGGAGGGTGCCTGGTAAGCTGAGTGGTACAGGATGCCTGGTAAGATATATTGTGTTGCGTTTTCAATTTGCACATTGACACAAGACAAACAGATGAGATTTCAGTACAGCAAGCTCAATTAATCAGGGCTTTGACAGCTGTGAGACTGGACATTATTAATCCCTTTTTGCAGACAGGCCAAAGGGGCAATAATTACATTTTTTCCCAAAAATAATAAGGAAAGATGTTCCTCATGCTGCCCCCCTGCCCTTTCCCTGAAAGTACATTTCCTGATCACAGTCCTTAATACTACACTAACTGCAAAAATACTTCAGCTCACCCATTGCCGGCAAAACAGGACACAAAAAAAAAAAAAGTGTAAAATCCTGAGAATATCCTTCTTGGGGCTCTAAGGTTCATAGGAATGGGGGCACTCAAAGCCAAGGCTCTGTGAGGTGAGAGCTGGCACATTTCCCTGTGCACTTGGAGCCACAAGTGTGTGCTGCAGATGGGACACCCCGGATCCCTTCCCAGCTGGGAGGCTGCCTGTTTGTGGAGCACAGCAAGGAGCTGTGGGATGGATCCAGCACCCTGTGTGAGCACAGTGGGGTGGAAATTTTGGCTGTCCACAGCACCTCTAGGACCTGAGGATGCTGGAGGCTGAACTTTCAGCCCAGTGCTAATCGGATGCTCCTGCCTGTGCTGGGCTGGGGTGGCTCCAGCCATCAGAGCATGATCTACCTTTTCTCTTCATTATTCCCCCTCTAGGCAAGGCAGATGCAGTCAAGGCCACTGCACCCCCCAGGAATGGGGAGGAGGAACTCCTCCAAGGCCAGGGAAAGGGGCATGTGCTTACTTCCAGCCCAAACCCAGCTTTTTATAGCTGTGCTGCTGCAAAAAGTCATCCTGCCTGACCCTGCCTTCACCAGCGGAGAAGGCAGACAGGCAGAGCAGCCCATTGCTCCCGTGCACTGCACCTTGCAGACACCACCCCGATCCATCCGCCTCCAGACAATGTCATCTTCGAAGCGGGAGACATTTAAACAGTGAAATGCCAAAGGAGCAGCATGGTATTTAAAGGCAAAGAAGCAATTATGAAAGTTCTCGGGAGAGCAAGCACACAAATGAGGGAGGAGTGGGGAGAGGTTGTTTATCCCGCTCCTAAATGTGCCATGTGCTCACTGGGAAGGGGTTGTGCAAGCACAGGGCTGAGCAGAGCATCTCCGGAGGGGACGGGTTTGTTTGACAGTTCTCCATTACAGCATCTGAAAATCCTGATGCTGCCTGTGGCCACGGGGAAGGTGAGGAGCTGCAGTTCCTGCAGTCCCGTGCCTGACTGAAGCCTGGTCACAGGCATTAGTGGCAGAGGGAGGGAGCATCAAGGGCTTGGTTTGTTTCTGCACTCAGCCAGCAGGAGATGCAGCCGGGAAGGGAAACAGCCAGGTGTAGTTACTAGTGGTAGGGGAAATTCTGGGATGGGCCTCAGACCCGGTCCTAAGTCCTCTGCCTGCTGCTCCTTGCGTTCCCCAATTCTCTCCCCAACACATTTTGCATCCTCACCCTTCTCTTCGCCACCCACAGAAGTCAGTAGCCTCAGGAGTTCTGAGGATGGGAATCTGGCATAGAGATGGTGGCATCTCCATGCTGATGCTGGTTTGTGAGCTGCTGGGTGGTGCAGCAATAGAGGAGGAAATAGATATGGGAATAACGCTGTCAGCATGAGCCATGGTTCACCTGCAGCTCCTGACACCCTAAGAACTGCTCATTTGGTTTTCTGATGAGGCTGGTCAATCCCCCACAGGGGAATTGCCAGCATGGAAATGGGACGCAGGTGTGGAGAGCCTGCCTGTGGCTGTGCAGCTCCCCAGGGAAGGAGGGCTCAGCCTCCTCCCCTCTCTTTGTTGGGCACACTAGAAAGCTTTCTCCCAACATCCAGCCCAAATCTTTGTTCAAATCTGTCAAGTGCCTTTGGTGCTAGGTAATGCTAAATAATGCTAATTTTATTCCAGCTGCCTTGCTTGTGCTTAAAAACACTATTGGAGAGATAGAAAAATCAACATCAGCTGGAAGTGCCATCTTTGAGAGAGAAATGCTAGAGAAGCAGTGGGAGGCAGGATTGAAAACCTGTGGGGGGTGAGAGGCTGAGAAGGAGACAATGAAGGAGTCTGGGGCTCAAACCCTGGGCAGCACCCAGGCCTCAGCATCCCCTGCTGAATCAGAAAATCATCCCAGCCCCGGTAAATTTCCCTGCAGTTGTGGCTGTGGTTTATCAGCCAACAAAATACAGCCCTAGGGCACCTCGGGTGGCCGCATGGTGTGGACAGGTGCCCTGGTGTAAGCTGCACCTCTTTGTTCTGGGATGTGAAGTACTTCCATGCATTCCCTTTGCACCTCCAGCTCCTTGCAAAGGGCAGAACATCAACCCCGGCCACTCTCTGCCTTTACAGCTGGTTAAATACACCCTTATCTCCACCAAAATAAATATCTGAGGATATCTGCTGCTGCCTGCGGAGGGATGCTTTCTGTGTGCTGCTGTGGTGGTGAGAGCAGCCTTGGAGGGCTGGCTGGCTAAAGAACACTGACTTTGCAGGGAGGGAAGCTGGGAGAGTCCCCAAGCAGCTGAGGGGACACGGTGGCAGCTTCTCCTGCTGCAGAGAGGTGGGGGAGAGCCCACCCTGGGACAAGGTGTGGAGAAAGGCTGAGCCTCAGCTCCCCTGCCCTCCTCTCCAAGTCTTTGCCTTCCATCCAAAGCAGCAAGACAGGGTTCTCCCACCTCTCCCAGACACCTCTGGATGCTCACAGGGAATTTCCATGCTGGCTTTAGGTCAGCCCAAGGCGTTATTTTATTTGACCCTAATTTTATTTTTAAGAGCTACGCTAAATGGAGGGAAAGGTAAAAAGCATTTCCCCTCTGCCCTGCCCTCCCTGCTGGAAGGTTAACACATTGGCCATTTCCTGCCTGCGCAGATGGGATATGCCTGGAGTTTGTCAACTCAAATTCAAATTAACTCTCAATTCAGTGGCTTCGTGGGAGGCCCCGGGGGCAGGTGGGGTGAGCAGCAGCTACAGATGTGGGCAGGCAGGGGACAGCAAAGGGGCAGAGGGGAGCTGGCAGCTGGGCCTGGGGACCTTGTCCTGCAAACCTTGGGGTTTTCAGGAAAAGAAGGGGAAAAGAAAGGAAAGGAAGCAAAAAAAGAGGAGAGGAGAGAGGAGAGAGGAGAGAAGAGGAGAGGAGAGGTAACCTGGGCTTCTAAGGCTAGAAGGAACTCTTCTAAGGAGCTAATTTGACCTCCCATGTGCTCTAAATCATTGAAATAGAAATGAGCAAATACAGGTGAAAAAAACTCCCCTTAATATTTGCTTGCCTAGGGGAATAAATTTGCTGGGTTTGGGCTCTGTGCCCCCCCCCGCCACCATGTTTGCTTTCTGCAAATATCCAGTCATTGAGTTTTACCTGAATAGGCATTTGGGGGAAGTCAGTCACAATCTTGTGCACACAAATTAGTGCAGAGATGAATTGGCTATTTCCAAATGCCAGGCATGGAGCAGGACCCATCAAAACGCCCTGAGCAGCCACCCTGTCAGCCCAGACTGCCAGGAACCAGCCTCTTAGTGACTGTTTTCAGAAAAATTACAGATTTTAACAGCATGTTAAATAGCTGTGGCTTGTTATCCACATCTGAGGAGTCTGCAACCCACTTCCAGACATGTCCTAGGCAGAAAAACAGGATAGGATTTCTTTGTGTGGAGCTTTGACTTTGTTTCTCTACAGGGGAGTGTGAAAAGTGGCTGATGTGGAAATCTGTGCTTGTGTAAAGTTGTGTTTGGAGGGGGACTCGTACAGCTCTGGGTGTTTGCGCAGCTCATACATGTGGCTGTGGCCTGGCATGTGGTTTCATAAGATCAGCAGGATCCTTTGTAGCCCTCCAGGCTGCTCTAAAGGGAAACCTCTTCCTAGCTGTGGCCAGATGGAGAGGCCAGGTGATGTCGTGTTCTGCTCTGCCCTCCCTGCTCCGCTCCTGAAGTGTCCTTGCTGATTTTGTTTGCACACCCCACACATCCCAGCTCTCCAAAACTCCTGCCTGGGTGCTCTGGTCATTCTCCCATCTCCTCCAAGCCCAGTGGCTTGCTGAGGGTGTCTCACTGTGGATGTATCGCTGTGCAAAACCAGGAGTTGTAGCTCAGCCTCACACGGCTGTCGCTGTCCTGATGGGACATGGCACACCCTCCTGGTGATCCCGAATGTCTGTGGGGGCAGAGGTATCTCCCTCCCAGCCGTACTTCTCCCAGTTCCCCGTAGATGGGAGCAGAGGTCTCCTTTTCCTCCAGTCCCAGTTTGGTGGGATGGAGCAGACCCTCTCCAAGCGGGGGATTTCTGTCTGGAGGACACAGCAACTTTTAGTGCCGTTTTCACTCACTGGTTTTGAGATGTATGAAGAAAACAAAAGTATCTGTTCTGGATGGCCAGCCCCGCTGCGCTGGGGGATGCTGTGTGTGGGTGGGGCTGTGCTTGGTGGTGCTGCCTTGAGGCAGCTTCACACTGTGATGGAGAGAGGATGCTGATAAATTTGTGATCAGTTCCCAGAGCAAAGGGAACCCACAGGGAACAGGGGCATGTTCTGGGCCTGGGACAATGAGCACAGTGTGTCCAGTGGGTCCAAGGTGCCTCTGTAGGGTGGGTTGAGTGCTCACTTCCCGTGGTGGTCCAAAAATCTTGGGCCCTTCCTTACCCCTGTCAATGCCAGCAGAAATGGTGTGGGGTCAGGATGACCTATTCCCATGCTCCCTATCCCCATCAAAGCCACAGGGTGATTTATTTCTTCCACTCACCACCCCCTCATATTTTTGCAATTTTTCTATGTAAATCATGACACTGATTAATAACACTCAGCGCTTTCCAGTTCCACAGCACACTGCAAGTATTTCCTAATTAATCCGCGCGAGGCTCCCATCAGGGAAGGCACGGTGCCACCGTCGCGGCTTCCCAGGCTCGCAGCCTTCTGGCGGACAGAGATGGAAGTGCTCATCTGCACATCGTTAGCCTCACGCTGCTGACGCTTAATGAGTCTCCTCGCAGCAGAAGGGAGCGGCGCACGGAGCAGATGGGGCTCGCTTGCATGCCACGCCGAGAGGATGGAGAGCCGTGCAGCCTCCCAGCTTGCTGTCCCTCCGTGAGGTTTCTGCCCTGGGGCAGGTGGACGGTGACTGCGGGGTGCTCTCCCGCGCTCTGAGCAGGGGTTCTGCCAGCTGAGGATTCAGGGGACTTAAAGAACCAACTCTGGCTCCAAGTCTACTTCTGCTGGCAAGAAGTAGAAACCACTCGGGTAGAAAGAGCCAGCCAGGAGAGGGTTAACAACCTTCTCATGGAGACATCTGAATTGTCACCTTCTGCTAGGTGCTGCAATGGCCCATGCCATGGGTGCTGGAGTATCCCATGGAAGACGGAGCCTGGGAAGGGGTTAAAATGAAGAGTTTCCTAGCTGCAAACCAGGAGCAAGAAACAGATCATTTTTACCCAAAGCAATTTCCCTGGCAGATCATTTTCCCACCTCCCCTCTGCTATTACGGCAGGTAATTGTGTCTGAATGACAAGCTCATCGCTTCTCTCTCCCTCCTGCTTTTCCTCCTGCTCTATCTTACAGCCAAGTCATGAAACTGGTTGCTGCAGGTGTCAGGCCCCAGGATGCAGCCCTCAGCCTCCCTGCAGGTAGCAGCAGCCCAAGGCAGGCAGGATGGCCCTTTGGGACACTGGCTGGCGTGCCCTGGCTGGCTGCTCACACCTCCTGCAGCAAGCCCATGAGATTTACACCTGCCTCCCACAGCCTCAGCCCTAGCCAGGGGCCATTTAGCTCCAGTTTTCTGTAGAATCACGGGATGGAAGGGACCTTAAAGTCTCAGGTAGCTGGTTGATAATTGCTGCCCCGAGATGTGTAAGATGTCTCTGCTTCGGCCTGCGTGGCTGAAGAACGAGTCTGGACTCTTCAGTTTTCCATCTTGAGGTTGTTTATTAATTCTTATCTACAAAATTTTCTTTCTGCCCAGCCAAAATCTGCCCAGCAAGGCAGCCACAGGCACTCTGACTATCCTCAGTTGTTGTCTTTTTATACTGCAAACTACGTATATCATATTTACACTTAATTCCCAGTACCTATCACCTATGTTAGACAGTGCACTTCTACTCTAAATCAATCCCAAAATGCCAACATCACTGCAGAAAATGGAGAACAGAAGAAGAAGAAAGGCTAGACACGCCCAAGTTCCTCCATCTTGTCCCCAAACCCACATACCAAAAATCCTAAAATCTACATTTTCACCCTGTGATCATTTTGTTATTACACTATTCAAACCTCTGTGACTTTCAGGTCCTCATACAAAGCTGGCAACTTGCTCCAGGGGTCGATATCAAATCCCCAGGTGTTTTTGGGCTGCATGCCAGGGTCTCCCAGCCCCCCGGCGGGGTCCTCGGCAACTCTGGACACCCGGAGGGATGTACTGAGTTCCGACATTAAAGATCACCAGGTTCCACACTAGGCTGGGACACCTTCCACCAGATATTTTTCAGGAGGAGCAGGGCTGTGTGGTGGCTGCTCTCGGTGGCAGCTGGCAGGGACGGAGACCCCGCTGTGCTTCCCGGAGAGGTGGGACGGCCCCCTCCTGCCGCTGCTCCCAGGGCTCATTAGAGAGGCTCACGCGGTGCCCTCTTGACATTTGTAACACGGGAGCACATGTCTTCAAAAAGCCAGGCCCTGGCCATATTCCCTGGGCCTGACGCTGGCTTTGCTTCCCCTGCTCTCATGGAGCTCCCCAGAGGGCTGTAAATTTGGCAGGAGCTGCATTATTTCCAGACCAGCCCTGTCTCACGTTTCTCCTGCCACCAGCTTCAGTTTCACCCCTTCCTGCTGGCCCCACAGCCTCCCCCCGCCCCACCTGCCCCTCCTGCTGCCTGCTGCCCACCCTGCTGGCTTTCAGGACAGGGCCAGCACCCTCAGCTGGCACGGGCACGCTTGGAAATGGATGTGTGGGTAGCCCTGCATGCCCACTGCATGCATGCTGTGAATGGGGAGGTGTGTGTGCGTGGGTATGCCTACACACCTCACCATGAAGGCTCCTGCAGTGCAGGGATTGTGGCCTCACATGGTCATGCATGGGGTTGGGATCCTCTAGGGCGTCTGTACCAGGGTGTCTTGTCTCCCTCACCGTCCTCATGGAGACTTGAGGGCTGCTGTATGTATGAGGTCGTGTCACAGGCCTTATAGCATCCCTTGATTCCTCTCAAAAATGGCCAGAAAAATGATTGCCGGTCACTGCTTGGGGTGTGGCTTGAAATCACAGCAACCCTTCCCCATGTCACCCAGATTCCCTTCATCTGAGGCTGAATAGAGATCCAAAGGCCGAATATCTTGTCTTACTCATCATTGCATGGGCATCAGCTTCAGGGAGTCTTTTGTTCTGGGAGACCTGGTGCAAGCAGGGTCCTTTTCATCTTGCCTCCTTTTTGGAAGCTTTCTGGCAGAAAGCAGAAGAGTGGCTTCCTCCTTGCACCCACCAGGTCCTCGGGGTCTCGAGAATGCTAGCCTTGTTTGGATGATCTCAAAGGCTTGTTATTCCTTAACCCCACCAGAGAGTTTCCTGGCAATTAATTTTTAATGGATTGAAAAATTCTCTGTCTAACCCTGCTTTCTTCAGAACCAGCCTCCAAAGCCGTTGCTCACCCTCTTGATGTTTCTAATCATTATCTCCTACATTCCTTTAGCTGTTTTAGAAACCAAAGCTAGGGAAGAAATTGGAAAGCGTTATTATTTCATTTGGGTTAAACTGTATCGCTTCAAGTTTCGCTCCCCCTGGGCACGATCATCAGCATATCTGATCAGCAAACATCTGCCTAAGCCACCCGCTCACGCCTCCCGGGAAATTTGGGGAATAAAAAAAAAAAACCCGAGACGAAGCCACTGACGTCACCTCCCGGCTTTTGCTCTTTCCCCCTGAGTTTTATTTCTAAGGGACATTTGCATAGAAAGAGGATCTTTGTTTCTGAAGGTTTTGCCAGCTCCCGCTGCCGACTCCCCCCATCTGGAAGCTTAATCCCTTCCCTGTGGTGGCTGCGGAAAGCGGAGCTGCTCGCCGGATGGTCCCTGCTTGCTCCAACCCCCTCCACCTCCCAAAGGTCCATCAGCCTCACGGGTGAGTCTGTCACCCCCCAAAATACGGCAGCAAAGAGGCTTGGGGCACCGGTTTGATGTGGCAGGGCTATAGGCACGCCGCCTTTCCCATGCCGTGCCTCAGTTTCCCTGTGCAGAGCTGGGCTCCAGAGAGGGTTAGTGCGGATTAACTGACACCCGTGAAGTTCGCACACGGGGAGCCGCTGGCGCTGGGACCAGCTCGGCTGGAGCGTGGAGAGCCCCTGGACACCCATCCAGCCTTCCCACTGCCTCGCCTGCCTGCCCCCGCAACAGACCCGCTGACTTTATTGGCTAAAACGAGATTTTTACAACTCAGCTGCTCAAAACATGTCTGGGTTTTCTTGTGGGCATTTCCCCCTTCTCCCAAAATCATGTGTGAATTTGCTTTATTATTTTTTTCCTTGAATGAGAAAGAAGGAGATGGGGCACAACAGACTTAAAAAAAAAAAAAAAAAAAAGCCTACTCTTAGTTCAAAGAAAACCCCCAAAACAAAACAAAACAAAACAAAAAAACCCCCAACCAAAACAAAACAAAAAAACCCACCCCCCCCAAAAAAAACAAAAAACCAACCCAAAACAAAAAACCAAAACAACAACAAAAAAACCCCAAAAAACCCCAAAAACCCAAAAAACCAAGCCAAACCAAACCAAAACCAACAAAACCAAACAAACTTCTGCCATAAAAATATGTTTCACTAAGAAAAAAAAAAAAAATCAGGCTTTTTTACATTTAGCTCCCCTCCGATGGAAATTTTTAAACAAAACAAAATTTTCTCAAGGAATAATTTTTTTCCCCATCGCTTGTCAAAAAAGGCATATTTTATCCCTTCTGCTCCTAAAAATAATGTTGAGATGAAAAACATCTTGAGGAGCTGCAAGAGCTCTCAACCTCTGTGGTCAGTACCACGTAGAGGGAGGAAAGCAACAAGAGCATCTTCCCCCAAGGAAGAGAATGCTGCTGCAAGGCAGATAAATGCTCGGATAAATCCTAAGGAATGGGCTTTTTTTTTTTTCTTCTTCCTTTAGATCTAGAGCCTGCAGTGTCACCTCCTTTAAATCAGCACAGGTAGCAGATGCTTAGTGGAGTTTATGTTTTGTGGTGTATTTTGTCAGCTGGGCGAGGGCTCAAAATAAAACCTGCCCTGCCACTCAAAATGTAAACTCAGGGCAGCTCTGTGGGCTCCACCACCCAAATCCACCCCACCACCTCTGAAAGTCATGCTCTAGAAATCAGGAAGAATGTTTTTGGCTCCTGGCATTTGCAGCATTACCTGGGAAGGAAAAACACCTCTGGTCTTGATCTGTGGGCAAGCCTCCAGAACAGGAGGCTTGGAAGAGCAGTGCAGTTCCTTTACAGAGCTTTATAATTGATTTGAAGTCACAGGGAAGCAATTAATATGGAGCCCCATGGAACTGCTTCAAAGCATGGCTGGATTTTTGACCCCATAGCAGCTAAAGCCTAGGAAAGGGAGCCAATGGAAATTGTGTTTTGAATGAATGAAGCTCCTCCTGCAGCATTTGCAAGTGCAGCTGGTTTTCAGATAGATTTTTTTTGTTCTTTCTGTTGAATATGCCAAACTGTTGAAAGCAAAACAGCTTGTGAAAATGCATGGATTGTAAGGAAACTTCATTCTCACAGAGAGAAAAAGGGAGGAAGTGGTCAAAACATCAAAATGCTTGTGCATAATACACTGTAATGTATATAAAATAATTTAATAGTAATGGGTAATTAAAATCAGGACAAAACATTTTGATTTTATCCAACTGTGCTGAGTTGAGTGACTCAAAATTATTAAATTCCAGTTCACAGGCAAAGCTCTGCCTTTGTTTTGTTCCACTTTGGAATGAGGATTGTTTTGAAACACTGGTCTCTCCTGAGGAGCAATCTCTGAATTTCCTTCCAGCAATAGCTGCTGAGGGAGATGGGTGGGTCTGCTGGAGAGGGGAACAGGGGTTTCTACCAGGGAGCTGGGCAGGAGCTGGAGTGAATTCCTGTGGGTGAACCAGGCTTGGGACTGACCTGCAGCACAGCAGGAATCCATCCTGGGGAAGGAGCGGGGAGCCGAGGCGGACTGGGCTCTGGGGATAACTTTGGTGGTGTGCACTGAACATCCAGTTTCCTTGGACCTGTGTGCACCAGCTGGGCCAGTGACGTCTCCATGAGCTTTGGTTCCCAGTGGGAAACCAGTTGGTTGAGAGCACATGTGCAGTTTTGGGAGGGTAACACACACCAGGGTGTTCCAGCAGGGCAAAACCAGCCCCAGCATTGCCTCCCTGCGCGGGTGCTCTGCTCCCCTCCGTGCACAGCCTGCCCTGCGTCCACAGGCTCGTCTCAAACCCCACATGGCATTCTTGTTCTTCAGGGGCTGTTTTATGGCAGCAAAGGAACCTGTGGTGCTGATGACACAAGCGATGATGAGGAATTAAAACCATTTCCAGCCTCCTTTCTCGTGCGCTGCTGGCAAGTCAGGAGTAGATTGGAGATATAGAGCAACTGTCTTTGTCAGAGCACAGCCAAAGGAAGATAGGCCTGTTGTTATGATTAATTGCAGATTAATTAATTTTATATTAAAAGAAGTACCACTTTTTGTTTCCTCATTGTGGGCTTTTTTTCTGTTTGTTGCTTGAGAAAGGCAATAAATACCATTAGGCAAATGGGTTTCAAAGTGTCATGTGAAATGGAAGCCTAGGTCTCCAAATGTGCCTTTCATTTGGGTTCTGTGAGGGCTTTTTTTAATTTGGTGGGGTTTTGTTCTTGTTTAGTTTTTGCTTTTGCCTCAGCCCCATTAAACATGCAGATCAAAAAGAGGGATGCAGACACAGAAACCTGGATGCTCAAACAGTGCTACAAAATGGGGTGTAGGATGCTGCAGCTGTGTTTGCACACTACACTCACTGGGGCAATTTTGTTATCACACACTGGATGACATGGTGGGGGGAGGTGAGGAGGGGCTATTATTTTTCCCATGTGTTTTAAGAGCAATTTTGAGATTCCTGCATTCTGAAAGCACCCTTATGCTATGGAAAAGACGGTAGTCTCCTTTCAACCAGGCAGCTGGAAAAGCCTGCAAACTTTCAAAAGCACAAACATATTTGCAGCAGCTAAACAATCATTTAAGGGGTGAAAGTTCCTTATTTCAGAAGAAGGAGGTGTTTTGGCTGTGCTGTGATTTAATTGCAACCTGCAACTACAGTACTTGGCTGAGGCTCACTCATTACCTGCTCTTCCCCCTGTGGGATGTGGAGTAATTCAGAATTCAGAGTAATTCAGAGTAATTCAGAGAGATTCAGAAAAAGATAAAACCCACAGGCTGAGCCAAGAAAAGGTTAATAATGGAAATAAAGTAATATATTAATAATAACAACAATAATAACTGTGGGAAGGAGAGGGGTAGAGAGGTATAAACCTAAGACAGACAATTGATGCCCAGCACAATTGCTCACACCCATGGGCCAATGCCCAGCCTGTTCCCCATCTGAAATTGGTGTCTTCCAGCCAACTGTCCCCATTTCATGCACTGGGCATGATGTTCTGTGGTGTGGAATATCCCTTCGGCCAGTTTGGGTCAGCTCTCCTGGCCACGCTCCCTCTTGTGCACCTGCTTCTTGTGCATCTGCTCACTGGCTCTGAAATGTCTTTAATTCAGGGTAAGCAATACTGAGGAACATCTAAACCATCAGTGTGTCATCAACATTATTCTCATAATAAATGCAAATCACAGCACTATGCCAGGTACTTAGAAGGAAATTAGTTCTATCCCAGCAAACACAGGATAGGCTGGTGCTCCCAATGCCAAGCCTCTTATGACTAAATGGCATCTCAAAGCCCTCCTCCATCAGCATTTTCACTTACAAGGCCAGTTGGATGAGTTTTCCTTTTGTGGTTAGAGTATGGGGTAGGCCTGTCCAAATTCCAGAGTCTCCAGCCCAGCTGGTGGTTATGGACTTTCCTTATTGCTGGTGAGATAACTGTTTTTTTCCCAGGGCAGGATGTCTCTCCTGCTCCATCTCCAAGAATGCACAGTCCAGGAGGAGCCATACTCTCCCCAGGTCTCGCATGGCAGGACTAACAGGGAGAAGGTGGGGACCTCAAATGAGCTGGTGACACCCCCAGACAATGACAGGGCTGCTCCCACCTCTGTCTCTCCCTCACTCCCACCCTCCCAAGCCCCACTCACACCCTGTGCTTCCCCTCCTGTGGTCGGCAGTGCCCACCCTTGGTGCCCCTTTGTTTTGTTCTCCCGTTACTTTTTATTGCTCTTCACATCCACTGTAGTTTATTTGGGTCTGAATGTGATAAACTCCACATTTGGGCTTCTTTAAAAAGCCAAATATTTGTGGAAAGTAATACTTAGCCAGACTCATATTCCATCCTTAGCACAAATCTAATCCAGATACAAGTCAAACAGCAGGACGACAACTGCTCTTAATACTCACTGTGTTTTCAGCATAATAGTTTTCATTAAAGGGAGATGATACCAGCTTTTAAATTGCTTCAGAATTATTCCCCATAATAATTCAGGGCCAGGCCTGCCTTGGGCTCCCTAGCTGCCTTGCCCCTTGCAGGGGTAACTCTGACCCTTAAACCCCCAAATTTCCCCCTTGCTGCTCCAGCCTGGTCTTTCTTAATCCACTTTGCTGAAGAAGCTGAACTGTCTGTCTTTGTGGGTGTGTTAGAAGATGATCAGTGATTGAGGTGACCACATTTACACAGAGGATTTGATTTAGTCTATTAATTGGATTTAGTCCATTAATTAATTTTGATTTGGTCTATTAATTTTCAGGCTTGGTTCTGATAATCTCTTTGTTATCCCCCTTGTTCTCTCTAAAGGTTTGCTTTTATATCTGTCTACCAAGCCCCAGAGATCCTCCTGGGCTAAATGGTGAAAATGCAATTTATGATTCCGAATGCTTCCTTGCGGAGCTCATAAACCCGTGCTAATCCACAGATATGATTAACAAAGCAGCTCTGCTTTACCAAGGGAGCCAGCAGGGCATGGATGCGGAGGTCTTGTCTTCATGTCTGAACCATTCTCAAATCTCCCCGTCCAGCTCAAACCTCTGAGGGAGAGCAGGGTTGGAGCAGGTGGTTAATCCAGTGTCCCTGACAGATGGGGGTGACAGGAGGTCTTCTGCTACACAGCAAAGGTGAAGGAAGGGGTTACAGAGGTGTTGCAATGCCAAGGAGCTTCCCTGGCTTCCAACTACCCTCCTCAACGACCCTTTCTATCTCCAAGGAGACTCACAATATGAATAAGCCTTCTTTTCATCTGAAAGACTAACTGGAAGCTCTCTCAGCTCCTTTCCCTTCTGACCATTTTCTGGTCTTACCTGACTTGTAGCTGAGCTCTTCTCCAAAGTCAGGACCACTCACTACAAAAACCTGTTGTTTGTTCACCTTTTTGATCCCTCACCTCAGAGGAGTGCTGCAGCACAGCAAAACACTCATGAAGGATGATGAATAGTGTGGAGCAGTCTCCCTTCTGACAAGCTCAGAGTGACTTTGCTCATGCAGGTCCAGGGCAGAGGTAGCCAGAGATATGTGGTAAAAGGCACAGTAAAGGGGATAAGGGGCACTGTGAGAAGCAGAGGACAGAACAGATTGCTAGCAGTTGTTAAAAACAAGACAAAGGAATATGTGATAGACCCGTGGAACTGGTTGTTGCATAATGGTGTTGAACCTAGAAGTTTGCAGGAGTTTAAGAAGACAGTAAAGAAAGTGTTTTCTGGGAAATGGGTGTCTGGTCCTACCTGACATGGCCCCCTCCCCTTTCTAGGCTGTGTCCCCTCTACTGAGGTAGCCAGATGGAACCACAGTGGTGTTGAAACCTTGCAGCTGAGCCAACATCCACCAAGCACAGATTCTCTTTGCACACAATGCAGAGTGTAAGAGCCATACTTAGGGAGCCCAGGTGGGAGTATCTACTCATCCTGGGCTCCAGCACTGTGATCCCTCCCATGTCTGATCCCTGCCGGCTGCGTGAACAGGATCCAGCATGCACAAGACCCTGCAGGAACTCATGGAGGGGCTGCAGGGTCCCAGAGTGTGCTGTGCAGGGACAGACCCTGCCGTGTGCTCCTGCACTGGTGTGGGCTCAGGGCTGCAATGGGATCTGCTCCCACTGAAGTCTGGATCTGCTTGGGAGTGCCTGTCACTGGGTGCAGACTGGCACTCAGCTGTGTTTGTCATCTGCCTTTTCTGTAGCTAAGAGGGAAGGAAAGGCAACCTCAACTGCCCTTTTTCTGCATGGCTTTCCTAGTCTGAGGCTTCACCAGCTTCAGTCCATTCAGTGGATCACAGCCTCCCTGAGCTTGTGTGCTCCCGCACTTTCTCCCTGAAAACTCTTTCCTCTCACTCCTGTGTCTTCCAGGCAGCATCTTGCAGCCAATCCTGCCTTCCTATCCTACATCTTCCTTTGTTGCCAGCCTCTTGAGTGATCCAATTCAGCCACTGCCAAACCCTAAAACATTGGTGTGCTCTGTGATTTACAAAGCACATTGCCTCCAGTGAATTCCTTGCCTGATGTTTTCAGAGCCCTTTTGGGTAGTAAAGCAGCTATACATCACAGAGTAGTTGTGTTTCTTCTCCTTTTTATGTTTCAGGGGATTGAGGGATTTCTGAGTGTTCCTTGAAGCAGCTACAAGAGCTCAGAGCTGAGAAGATGAGCTGGACTCAGTCACCTGAACATGAGGTCTCTGAGTATTCGCAGAAGTTAAATCCTGGCTCCAAGGGCCTTTCTCATACTTTTTGGGACTGTCATCAGTGAGCCAGCACAGAAAGACAATAGGGTTTAATGTCCTGAGCAGCACCAAAACAGTCTGTCCCCTCTCTGTGTGCCCAGAAAACCACGAGGGAGCCTGCAGACATCTCTTTGGGAGTCTCTGAGGACAGATGAGCTGTTTCTCAGCTTGTGAGGATCCAGCTGCAGTTGTGTAGCACCTTCTCTCCCTCCTTGTGACGTGTGTGACCTGGAGCTGGGTGTACATGTGCAGATACCCACCCTGCAGCAGCTCCTTGGCTGAGACCTGGTACACTCATTTCCTGAGAGGAGAACTGGCAGCCAGAGAGGCTGCAGCCTGCAGGGCAGCTCAGCATCAGCGTTTGGCTACCCTTGTCCTCCTCTGAGCTTGGGGAGATAAGGGATAAGGACAGCATTTTCTGATTTCTTGGGGTTTGGATAGGAAAAGTTAAGAGCATAGCTCCCTACTGTAAAGGAGGTCTGTGTAGTGGGCTGTGGAGGAGGAAAAGTCTTTTATCCAGGTGGGTCCCTCTGTTTTCCTTGCAATGGAAGGGAAGGACAGGGAATTTTCTCTGCACCACAGCTCTGTTTTCTCTCCAATCCTCACCTGGAGGCTTGGCTGTGGGGAAATAACTGTGCAGGGATGATAACCAGGGTTACAAGGGGATGGTGGGACCAGGCAGACCCTTCCAGTGGCTGAAATCTCGGTGCACACCCCAAGCTTTGAGAAGAAGAACTCTGCAGGCTCCTCACAATTTAGCCATCCAGGCTTTGCCCAGCAGAAAGCTTAATGCACCTCTCTGGGGTGGTGAGCTGAAATTTTGGCAGCTGGGTCTCCCCGGGTGATGCTGTGTTCCCATCCTCCCTCAGTCAGAGTGGGAGGCCTCAGTGCCCAGCTCCATCTCTCCTGCATGGATGCCCTTGGAGGAGCCATCCTGCCCCTGGGGTTCCCCTGTCTGACACACTGTGCTGCCCTGAGCTGTCAGTACTGCTGGAGATGCCCCGTGGGGAAGCAAAGGTGCTGGAAGGACGTGCTCATCATACCAATTTCCACAGGCTTGCTCAGCTAGGTGCAAGTCTAGGGGACACAGAGCATCATACCTGGGAGTCTGAACAATGTGAGTGGCTGGAAAAGTCCTGCAGCCAGAGGCTGGAGGCATCCTGGGATTAGTGCTGCAGGAGTGAGGGGGAGTATGCCACCCTGAAAGGGGCTGGTGACAATTAGTTCCAAACACAGCAAACTGTAATCACCGAATTATTCAAGAATAATTATGCCTTGGTAACAACATTACACTTTCTATTTCCCTTATTGCTGTTCTTGTTAAATATAATTACCATGCAAATTGCACAGCATAAGCAAGCCCAGGTGATTAAAAGGGCCATGGAGGCCTTGGGAGCAGAAACTGAGGTGACTATAAGTACATATCTCTCTGCTTGCTTTGTTGTTTGTCCAGATTTTCACTTGGGAGATCATAGAATCATGGCTGGAAAACACCTCTAGGATTATCAAATCCATATTCCCAAGTGCCACACCCTCAAGTCCTTTAAACACCTCCAGGCATGGTGACATCATCACTGCCCTGGACAGCCTGTTCTAGTGCTTGATAACCCTTTCAGTGAAGGAATTTTTTCTCATATCTAATCTAAAGCTCCCCTGGCAGAACTTGAGGTTGTTTCCTCCTGTCTTAGCTCTTGTTATATGGCAGAGGGGACTGACCCTCACCTGCCTACACCCTCCTGTCAGGGAGTTGTTGAGAGTGAAAAGGTCCTCCCTGACCCTGCTTCTTCTCCAGGCTGAGCTCCCCCAGCTGCCTCAGCCACTCCTCTCAGACCTGTGCTCCAGACCCTTCCCCAGCTCTGTTTCTTTCTCTGGACACACTCCAGCCCCCCCAGTGTCCTTCTTGCTGTGAGCAAACGAAGCTGAGCACAGATTCCAGGAGTGCCTCAGCCGTGCCCCCAGCACAGGGGGATGGGCCCTGCCCTGCTCCTGCAGGCCCCTCCATGGCTGACACAGGCCCGGTGCCTTTGGCCTTCTTGGCCCCCTGGGCACCCCCAGCTCGTGTCCAGCCACTGGAAACCAGCACCCCCAGGCCCTTTCCCACTCAGCAGCTTTCCAGCCACGCTGTCCCAGCCTGGAGCTGCAGGGGTTGCTGTGACCCAGGGACAGGACCCAGCACTTGGCCTGGTTGAACCTCACACAATTGGCCCTGGCCCATGGATCCAGCCTGTGCAGATCCCTCTGCAGATCCCTCTCCCTCAAAACTCCTCTCTTTCCTGTGCCTTCCAGGCAGCACTTTGCAAGCCCTCCTGCCTTCTTGCCCTACATCTTCCTTTGTTGCCAGCCTCTTGAGTGATCCAATTCAGCCACTGCCAAACCCTACAACATTGTTGTGCTCGCTGATTTACAAAGCACATTGCCCTCCAGCAGATCAGCACTCACACCCAGCTCAGCCTTGTCCTCAGACTGACTGAGGGTGCTCTCAGGTCCCTCATCAGATCATCAGTAGTGCCATCAAACAGGGCTGGCCCCAGAACTGAACCCTGGGGAATGCCTCTGTGACCAGCCAAGGTGGGTTAAGTCCATTCACCACCACTCCCCAGGGCAGGCTAGTTTCTACCCACCAAAGAGTGCACCTGCCTAAGTCATGGGCTGCCAGTTTCTCCAGGAGAATCCTGCGGGAGGAAGTGTCCTCACATAACTATAGGATGAGTTCAGCTGAGAGAAGTGAGGAAGGACTGAAAGAAGTGGCTCCAAGCTGAGCAGACATCACCCAGCAGGCCCAGGATGGGCTCTGCTGCAAAGACCTCCAGGTGTCATGTGTGCTAACTGGGCTGTGACTTCTCACTGCTGACCTTCAGGAGCTGCCCTGCACAAAAGAGGGAGATGTTTTCCCACCTCCCAGTATTCCTGGCCAGGGCAGCACCCATCCCACACCCTTCTTTGTGGTGACTGCTAATATTTCTGTGCTCCTGTGGCTTTGTGGTACATCAGCATTGCTCTTCCAGCTCTCACTGTGCAGCTGCATTTATGGGTAGGAATAAGAAGATGCTTTTTTTGCTGCTTCCTTCCCCTCTCATCACAGTATAGGAATCTGAAGGACATGAACAGGAAGGCAGAGGAGGATCTGTTAAGCATAATGAAGTGGAGGAGTGTGACAGAAACTGCTGAACAGAGTTCCCTGGGGAGGGCTGGGAGCATTAACACCTGAGTCAGTGAAAAAGCTGCTGAACAAACCCACAGTGTGGAAGGACAGTCTCATAGATGCCCTGTGGGACAAGGACAGCTCCTTGCAGCAAGGGCTGGGAGCTGGGATGCTCAGCCCAGGTGGCCTGTGTGGGATTGGCTCTCCATGCAGTCTCCTGCCACTGCCTCTTTGCCCTGTTTTGAGGTCATTGGACATGTTTCCCATACATCTCTCATTTCTGACTGACCCCAAGGCCTCTACCCCTCGTATCTCACCTGTGTCTCATGGCTGCAAAACAGCCTCTCCAGTTTGGCCATCATGCCTCTGCTGGGCTGGGACCTTGCAGACACTTTCTGCCACAAGTCCTCTTGATTCCACTGCAAACAGGGTTTGAAAAACAGACCCCACGCCCAGCAGCCATCCCAGGGCTGCAGCTAGGACAAGGATAGAGTGAGAGGCAAACCTTGCTTTTCTCCTTCTCCTCTGGACCAGCCCTTTTCTCTGCCTTCACCAAGCTGAGAACTGCAGGCCCAAGGCACTTACCTGATGTGCTTCCTGGTGCAGCCATGAGATCACTAATTAGGGCTAATCAGCCATGAGATCACTAATTAACAGACACTCATTGTAGGGCTCTCAGCTCCTCAGATGAAATTCTCCTTCTGTACATACATACATACATACATACATATATACATACATGCATGCACAGAGTTTATTATGACTACCGTGACAGACAATCCTTCTTCATTAGGGCCTGGAATTTGCTTTCAATGCTCTCAGTCAGACCTTTAACATTATTTAAACACAATGGGTTTGAGGGAGTTTTTGTTATTTTTAATGCAGACCAGATTTTGCTGGGATCAGAGAATTAAATTGTTCTTCATCTAGACCTACGAGCTGCCTCCCAGCCTGCAGGAGCCAAGAGGGTCCTCAGCGACAAATTCAGCTTTTGAAATCACAGCCAGGTGTCCAAGGAGGGGGAAAGGAGGGTGAATGCCTCTTGCCACCTGTGCCACAACTCCGAGGGCCGTGGTGCACACCCAAAGTTGTCCTGAGTGTGGGGCGAGCCAAAGCAGGCGCCAGCAGCTCCATCCCTTCCGTGTGCGTCACAACACTCAGGGACGTCAGGAGCACATCTGGTGTGACAGGGAGGGAGTCCCCGTGCTCGGCACAGCTGGGGCTGGGTGTCTTCCCACAGGCAGAGCGCCTGGCCCTGCTGTGTGGCACCTCCCCAGCTGGGACCGCTGGCTCCCCAGGGCCCCACGTGTCAGAGGCAATGTACCTCATCTCTCATCACCCATCTGGTCTGGTGTGTGGGTCCTGGAGAAGGGAGAGGCCTTTTGCTGGGAATGTGGGAGATCCAGGCAAAGGGGGAAGGGAGTTGTCTGAGATTCACATGTTGCAGGGGTGGGGCTGTGTCCAAGCGGTCCTGGCTGTGCAATTGTGGGAAAAACAGACACAGACTGCTTCTGTGAGTGGTCCTAGTGCACGTAAAATGTGTTTAGTGGCAAAAAAATAATTCAGAGGAGATGATGCTGTAGATGATGTTCCTTTTAAATGTTGTTTTCTTGAGGATTGAAAGGAAGGAGCCGGATTGAACCGTATGCCAGTGGTATCCAAACGTGTCCTGGGCTGCATCCAGAGCCCCATGGGCAGCAGGGCAGGGAGGGGATTCTGCCCCTCTGCTCTGCTCTGCTGAGACCCACCTGGAGCACTGCATCCAGCCCTGGGCTCCCAGCACAGGAGGGACAGGGACCTGCTGGAGCCAGCCCAAAGGAGGCACCAAGGTGATCAGAGGGATGGAGCACCTCTTCTACAAGGAAAGGCTGAGACAGTTTTAGTTGTTCAGCCTGGAGGAGAGGAGATTCTGGGGAGAACTTATAGCACCTTCCAGTACCTAAAGGGGCTACAAGAGAGCTTGAGAAGGACTCTTCAAAAGGAACTGTTGAACAGTTCAACAGGACAAGGGGAGATAACTTCAAACAGAAAGACAGTAGGTTTAGATTAGATATTGGGAAAAAATTATTTACTATGAGGGTGGTGAGGCACTGGCAGAGGTTGCCCAGAGAAGCTGTGGATGTCCCATCAAAGTCAGGCTGAATGGGGCTTTGGGCAACCTGGTCTAGTGAAAGGTGTCCCTGCCCAGGGCAGGGGCATTGGAATGAGATGATCTTTAGGGTCCCTTCCAACCTAAACCAGTCTCTGATTCTGTTATTCTATAAGAAAAGAGAGAGATAAAGAAAAAGAAAGAGATAGACGGTCTTCAAATTTTACTCAGCAACTAAAAAACAGATACAAGTTGGGTATCACAATAGCATTTCTTCTGGAAAGTGGAAAAAAATTCCTTTGTGAGATTACCATGGTGTAGAGGCATCTGGTGGAAGAGATGGGAGCAAACCATTACCTTTCAGAGGAGTCCAGGTGGTACAGAGAGTGACTGGAGCTGAAATAAAATATTGACACTGGAACGGACATGCGTGAATGAGCCATGAATAAATAGAACCTGGAGATGAGGAGAAACCAGCCAACCAACAAGAGTCCTGGAACTGCCTCCCATAAAGCAGTGATGGGGGTAGGGAGATTAAAGGAAGCACAGAGTGGGCCCTGAGACTAAACCACCACTTTGCCTCATTTTTTGATAAGGCCAGGGCTGCTGCCCATGGGAGCAAAATCACGAAGTGTAATTAGAAATGAGGGCATAGGAATTATCGTGGACAGTCTGGAAGCAAAGTTTGGTGAGCCCAGAGCTCTGAGCTTGGTGGGACTGGATAACCTCCATTCTAGTGAGCTGGCAGGTTGGCCAGAGGGAATTTAAGCATCTTGGTGTGATGTGATGGGACTGCACTGGCTGTAACTGAGCTGAGACTGGAAACTCAAAGCTGCTTCCTACCCCTGAATGCAGAAGGCTTCAAGGATCTGCTTCTGCTGTGGGCCAGGCGGGAGATGCTGGTAGGGCTGGAGGTGCAGTCCTGGGAAGCCGGAGGGACTCCCAGCAGGACTTTTCTTTTTGCAGAATAAACAGATCCAATGTTATACCCTGGAATCTGCAGAGTGAGGTGTCCTCAGCAGTCCCCTGCAGCACGGTGGAGGGGGAGCTGCTTCTCCACCTTCACTTTCCAAATCACTGCCTCCCTTGGCATCATCAGTTGAGAGAGCTGCCATCCACTTGAGGCTCTCTCCTTCTTCTTGTCCTGATTATTATGATCATTACTGTCTCATTTCAAGCTGTAAATCAGAAATATTGTGCCTCGTATTTTTCCTCCCTGGGGAACGCATAACTAGGGGGTGAGATTGGCTCTGAAGTTCAGTGCTGTTCTGTTGAAAAACTGCCTCGACAAATCGAAACTGTCTCACTTTTTAGAAGAAGTTTTGATTGGAATCAATCTTTCTTTTTTTTATGAGCATAAAAAGGGAGTAGTTAAAAGTAAGATTTATTCCAAATTCATCTTATCAGCTCTGAGACATTCAATTTTGTAATCAATTCCCACAGGGGCTCCACCAAGAAGCCCATATTCAGAATCAATCTTGTATTTCATTAGGTTATTTCTGGTGTTAAAAAATAAGATTGATTCTTACTTTATGTTATAGCGCTACAGCAATTTATTTTTTAATGATATGAGGTAAGAATCAATCTCTGGCTTCTTTTTCCTTTTTTATTTTTTTTTCTTTTTTAATCCTGCTTTTCCTGCATTGGTTTTGTTAGAGCCAAGAAAAGTTAGCAAGCTCAGAAGGATTTTCAAATTACTCTTGTGCAAATTTAGCTCATGTTGGTGCCAGGCTGCTGCTCACAGGATCTGTAGAGCACCACGAGGTCTGATGAAAGGAGCAGTCTGCCCTGTCCTGGGATTTTGGGAACACACTACACAAAACTGCTCTGTTCTCCAGTCCTTGGCAGCAGCAGCATCCTTACCTCCATGGACTCCCACACCACCCCCAGCTTGCCCAGGAGCAGGAATCCCAATGACACTGGTTGCTAGCTGCTCCCATAATCAAAATGACAGTGAAATTACAGAATTAATCCCTAATACTTCATGAGTTGTGTGTGATTCATCATGAGTGGTTCAGAAGTTACTCAAGCAAGCACAAGTGCTTTTCGGTTGGGAAATTACCTTGCTAGCAGCCCTGGGGTTTGGTTACTGTGTTGGTATTTCCCTGCTATTCTAAAGGTATTTTGGTTTAGGTAGTGGCACCTTGTTGTTCCTTCCTTCTTTTGCCTTTTGAGCAACAGAGAAAACGCAACACAGGTTTTCAGCAATGACGGGGGTAAACTGCCATAGTAACTGACCCAGGAGGGAACCTTGAATTGAAGCTCCCTAAAATTCAGGATAATGAACCTCATGGAGTCTTTCTGGCCCTGGTGGATTGTGGCACCCCCAGGGCAGTCAGCCTTTCCCTTCCTGGGCTGCAGAAGCTGTTCCTTTGTGGTGCTGATGTGATGCAGTCTCTCTCTCTGCCCTGAATTTAGAGTTACTGGGACATGGTCTCCAAATTTTGCTCATGATGCTGGGATCCTGGCTGCTCTTTAGCGCACCGCTGGCCTGCTGGGCTTGGAGGAGTGACATTTACCAGATCTCAGTCCTCTGTTTGCAAGTTGGTCACCCCAGACACTACAGGGTTTGGAGGCAAAGCTGAAAAGTGACAGCCAGAATAGCAGAACTTTTCCTGCCCAAATACCACTGGAGCTTTCTGAAATCCCTGCCTGAGCTCTCGTTCATGAGACGTGATCCAAATCTCAATATCCAGCAGAAGTGAAAGGTTGTCTCCAGGTTTATCTTATACCCAGCTCTCTCTCCAGACTAAGGTCCACATCCTCAGCTGGACAGGTGAGGCTGGTTGTGTTCCATGCCCCAGGCTCACTCTTGTCCTCAGTGGAGGGCTGAACCTGTTTTCCTTCAAGCAGGTGACAAGGAAGCACCTGAGTTTACTGGAAAATTTCCCCTTCCTCTCTCCCAGGACCACTCATCCCCAGGTCAGACCATGCAGTGGGCACATCCAACCAGTGTGCTGAGCTCCATGGCTTGGCTGCACTGGGAGGGATAGACTTGTGAAGTGAAGATTGCAAAGGGTCCTTCCCCATGAAGAAAACAGTGCTGGGTTTCATCACACACTCTTGGGACTTCTGAAGCTGCAGGGCAGGACTGGGACACACAAGGAAAACTGGCATCAGGAGCCTCCTGTAAGTTGTACACCCCAGAACCATGGCTCTGAAGGTCTGTGTGGGGCAGAGATCCTTCCAGGATCGCTCACATGTTGTGTCCTTGTGCACGATGGGTGCAAATCTCCAATTTTGTCTCTCTCTATCAACCTTCTGCTCTGGCTGTCTCCTCATGCATGCCTCTTGCTTGTCTCTATCTTTGTCACAGTGTACATATCTGTCTGTCTGTGGCTCTGGTAGCCTTCAAAGGCCCTGAGTTCATTTGATTTCATTATCATTTCCCATCTCTTGAGCTCTATCTCTTTGTTTTTTCCCCTTTTCTCATTATAATTTACATGCGGCTTGGGTGCATGCTGGAAATGAAATGCGAATTTGATAAAACAGCCACAGCTCTTGCTTCCAACCGTGGCCTGAAAGCCCTGAACCCCTTGGAGAAAAGCAGGCTGTCTTTTTTTTTTTTCCATAAAAGGGGAAAAAACATAATTTTTTTTTTTCCATTGCGCTGGCATAGAATGAAATTCCTCCAGCAATTACCAGGAGATAATGGCCTGAAATTAAACAGTCCTATCTCATTCTCTAACTATAGGACTTTTTATTTTTTCAAACTATTGAATACCAGGCGAACAATAATCAGGCAGGCATTAGGCATTCACACGCAGGCTACCTGGGATATGAAAGTCCATACACACAGCAGAGCTCCTTTTATTTTTTGTTATTAGTAAGGCACGCAGAGCCCTATGCAGATGGAGAGAGGCATTAGCCTGGTGCCCAGCAATGCTAATTCAGGTGCAGGCACCACTGCTGCCTTGCTCCTGGAAGCACCTAATTGATGATGGAGGGGGTTGGGGAGCTTCCCTGTGCTCTTCCCTTGCCCATCTGTGCCATCCACGTTTCCCACAGTGCCATTCCTGGCAGCCCTGTCCTCCTTTTGTGACACAGTGAATGTACAGAAGGAGTTTGAAGGAGGATGGGGGTCAGGTCAGGTCCTGGTGCACTGCATGGGAGTTTTCTGGGCTTTGCAGCCCCACACACTCCTGCGGGTGATCACATCCTGCTTTTCCCTGCTCTGCTGGTCTCTCCAGGGGCAGCTGCAGGGCTCTGCCATGGCCTTGGAGTTGGCGCACTGTGTTGAAGCTGCCTGGCACAGACAGAGCCAGCACACGGCTGAGCCAATCTCACTCAAATTACCCAGGATATTTCAGCAAAAGAGTAATTGAGCTGCTCTGACTTAGACACAGCTTGATGTACAAGTGGAAGGGAAAAATTCCAGGAGGAAAGAGCTTGACTCCTAAAGCTGGTGAGAGCTAAAAAGAGGTGAGGAGACAGCTGGGACTGAACAATGTGCTCTGGGGGGATTAAATACACCATCAAAGGACTCCACAAAAGGTTTGAAAAGGTGGAGTCATGTGGGGTGGGGAGAGATGGCTGCTTTCAGTGACAGGGACACACATCCAAACAGAGCCTGGGACTTGCAGGAGGTGCCTGCACTTCTTGTTAAACTGTGAAAGACATTTTGAATCCAGGTGCTGAATTCCAGAAGGAGCAGAGGGCAGGGACATGGAGAGAGGAGGCACTCCCCACTGTGTCTCATCCTGGAGAAGGTGGTAAGGCTGGGTATGTTCTGCTCCCAGTTACATGTGGCAGTGACCTGCCACTGTTCTGTCACACACACGGGGGGCTGCAGCTCATGGGAATGCACCCCCAGCTTGGGAGATGCTCTATCTGGTAGCAGAGGTGCCTTCTTCGTCTGTGACTTATGCCAAGCTAAAATTTAAAGGGATGTAATGGCACATGGAGCTGGGGGAAGAATATAATGTTCCAAGTTCCCAAAATGGCTTTTCCACTAGAAACTTGGATTCACCTCGTGGATTCCTCCTGCTTCAAAATTATTTATAAAAAGAACTTTTTAAAGTTGTTGAAACAACCTCCTTCAATATCTGCATGGCGCGGTGTTTTTTCTTTGCTTGGAAATACCTTCGCTGTCTTATACTTGTCTGTGTATAGTCATGAGTTAAAATTAAAACAGAAATCATATGAAGTACTCCCAAGTCCACCAAGTGAGGGGGGTTGATGGGTGGCTTTTCAGTTCCCCAGAGCAGCTCTTTCTCCTGAAGTGAAACTGGAAAATTCAGCATCACAAATACCATATCCTCTTGAACCAGGCAGGAGACAGGAGAGAGCCCTGGAGGCTTTCTGCAGAGGTGGCCATGATCCTGTGTAGGCAGGCAGGGGCTCTGCTCTCTCAGCCCAGCTGGGAATGCTCCAGAAGGGTTAACAAAATAACAGGGACTGGCAGAGCCGTGCCTATAATTTATTAAGGCTTTCAAAAGGCTTTTGATAAAGTCCCTCATAGGAGACTATTAAGGAAACCTGGTAACCACAGGATGAGAGGAAAAGCCAAGGCATGGATTAAAACCAAGATAAGGCAGGGAAGGAAGGGAAGGAACAAATGGCCAATTCTCAGCAGGCAGAAAGGTTAATAGTGGAGAGCCTGAGGTCACTCCAGGCCCTGAGTGGCTGAATATATTTATTAACACAGGCACAGAGGGAAAGGGAGCAGCGTGGCTGTGGAGCTTGCTGGGGGCTGCTGCAGCAAGGCAGATGGGGGTGACATGTGGCAGCAGCCCCGT
>NW_005054471.1:974073-1028170 GCF_000277835.1 Geospiza fortis | reverse complement strand
GGGATGGGATGGGATGGGGTGGGATGGGGTGGGATGGGATGGACAGACAGTTGGTGATAGTGCATCTGGGGCTGGGCCTGGGCCCAGTGTGGGAGCTCTGGTTAACCCCCAGAAGGTTGTAGCTGCTGGTGGGGAGCACAGGGGGTTTGTGAAGGACACTGCCCTGGGCTCTACCAGAGGAGCCAGGGCAGAGCGAGCCAGCTCACATCTAACTCAGAGGCAGAATGGTCAGATTCAGTTGGGAACAAGCCCAAAACAGAGCTAACAGGATTCCCTTTACATCAATGGGACAGATTTGATTCTGTCTATCATTGGGTCTTGTCTAAGATGACAATGATATTGGGTCTTAGACAAGAACTTTTCACATCAGCAACAAGGACAACATCTCCTTATCCCCAGCAAGGCAGGATGGCAGCCCTCTGGACTCAAGGAAAATGCAAAAGCCAAGTTAGTGAATTTAAATATTAATCTAAGTGATGAGCAGGGTCCAAAGGAGCAGTCTGGAAAAACTGCCTGATGAGCATGAAGAGCAATACTGGGTATTGACTTGGTGAATATTATCCATCCTGTGCAAACACCCCAGTGGAGCAAACAGCCTGGTGGAACAAACAGCCTGTGGACACCTGATTAAACAGTGTTTGTGATAACTAGTGGAGACTGTCTTTTTAATTACTTTTGTGTGGGGGAATGCAGATTTGTGTGGAAAGTCTCTTCTGTTTTGTTTTTATGGACACAACAGCTTGAAAAACTGACTCGAGAAATTACTCCAATGAAAAGTTTGGAAGATGGGAGAAAACTTTTGGTCTTTATAAGAGAGGAGGAAATATAAAGATTTCCTCATTTTACAAAATGACCTGACTGGAAGAAACCATAAAGGAAAAGCCTGAAGTACCACAAAGCATTTTGAAACTGTTAAAATACAGCATTTCCAAAATTATTAACATGAGGTATTTCTCAAGAATTCCATTAATTCAAACAATTTTAATTAATTTTTTGTTTCCAATATAGATTTTTTTCCCTTGGAAGAGTAAAATTTAGAAAATTGATAAAACTTTTGGTGACAAAGCCTCGCAGAGAAAATTGCTCATCTGAAATCCATGCAGGGATGAGCTGTGTAAGGAGGAATTAGATCTCAGCAGTAATCTCAGTCATGGGGTTTCATAATTGTGTGCTCCATGTTTTGAACATCCGCACCCTTTTAATGGATTTTCCTAGGTTAATTATACCATTATTTCACCCTGTGTGTATAAAACTGGCTGTTCAAAGTCAACTGTAAATGAAAATTGCAGCTGTTAAATCGCTGGGGTGGCTGACTTGCTGGCTGCAAAACAAACGCGGCACCCACTAATTGGCCTGTAAACAAGGGTGGTGGGGAAGGACTGGGGAGTCTCTGGCATCCATCGGGCCCCATCCAATAGGAAACTGAGCATTGGGAATGCCAAAGTCTCTGGAAAGACCCTCTGGATGCCGAGGTCAGCAGATGGCCTGGGGGGACAATCTGAGAGGCTGAGCTGTGTGCGAACTTTCTCTTTTCTCCCAGGTCACTTGCTGCCTGCAGTGTTAATTGTCCGGTAGGAAAAACCAGCAAGCAAACCCATGTGCCTGCCCAAGGTGACTCCAGAGGGTAGGAAATGCTGGAAGAGCACTTCTCACCTGCTCTGTTGGCAGAGGGAAGGAGACAGATGCCTGACTTGTGTCCACACTACCACTGACAGCAATTGGACAATAGACTTGAATAAACAAGGAAAAATCATCCAAAGGACCAACTTTCTGGAATTTCTGTAGATAGCTTAACATGATACCATTTGAGGCTTTTTGGGCTTTCTGGGTCCTTCTATTTATCTTTTTGCCCTCTTCTTCTTCCTCCTCATCCTCTTTGGAAGCCGACAGGAAAATAGGATGCTGAGGAAACATCCTTCAGCTGAATTTGCCACCTTGTGGATGTCGCAGCGTTTTGCAGAGATCCCTCCATAGTGGCAGAGAGCAGCAGGAGGCAGGCTGTGTCTGCTGGGACCTCCACAGTTTTGCTGCTTGTGCCCCTCAGCTGCCCCTCAGCTCTCACTGGACAGGCCAAGGATGTGCAGCCTGGGCAGAGAACATCACCTCAGGCCCTTGGAGCTACTTGGGACTTGACAGACCACCAAATTATTTTCCCCAGGATGCACCTTCTCCCTTGGAACATCGTCAAATAGCTTTTCCCCCCACTTCTGAAAGACCAAAGTATTAAAATCTGCCGGTGAGCCTTACCATCCTCCACCAGGCAAGCATTATGTTAAGTGGAAACCAGTGTTTCAGCTAATTTTAGTTCTGTCTCTGGAACTTGTGATGGCAGTCCCTGAGAAACCTGAGGGTTCTGTCAGACCAGGAGGCATTTTCCCTCGGGGTCCCAGAGAGCAGTCCCTCCAGTCTCCCTCCAGCAGGAAAGGCAAAGACAAAGCTGTGCAGCTGTGATAAAAGCAGGTAACACTGACTGCAGCTTTCTTAGCTGATCCTGGAAAGATGGTTCTGTGAGCATCAAGTAACCAGGGAACTGGAAGGGCCCATAAGACATTTTTCAGGCTGTTCCTTGTCTTGAGGCAGAAGCAGCTCTAGTGAAACCAAGCACATGCTTCTCTCACTGTCCTTACAGACCCAAGGGTTAGGGAACATTTTTAAAGGAAGCTAAAAAGTTAAGTTTACCAAAACACTTGTCTGCTTTGAGCTTCTGTTTGCTGTAGCACCTCTTTGATGCTGAGCGTGCACGAGGAGCAGGGAAACACAGATTGGAATTAGTGACAGTAAAGTCTGGGAGAGGAGTTGCTCAAGAACAGCACTAGGGAGTGGTGGTGTTCCAGGGTCCTGCAGGTGGGGTGTCACAGTTTATGACAGGGAAATGAGTTCTGCAGTAAAACACAGGTCCTGTGTCACGCCAAGGTCACCCAGACAGCTGTCCCTCCTTCAGCTGGTGTCTCATCACCAGGCTCATGAGACCTGCGGTGAAAGGGTGCACATGCAACAGGTTAAGGGGGAATGAATTCCAGTTCAGATGCAGTTCTGGAAGGAGCTTTCCCTGAAAGAGTCTCACTGTCACCAGTGTGGGTTGAAAACCATAAAGCAGCCTATGTGCCTCATCAAGTTTTTGCATTGCTCAGCAAGGTAGCGGTCTTGTTTAATGTATTTATTAATGATCTGGAAGTAGAGGTAAACAGCTTGTTAATTACATTCTCCTGCCTCAGTTGGGAGGCATTGTGAATGCCAGTGCAGATTGGGTAATAATAGAGACATCAGAGACATTAGGAAGACATGCAGGAAAGAAAATGAACTCCCTCTTGGCTCAGGGAAGTCGCAAAATAATCCAGGATTGGGTTTGTGAGCAGAAACAGTGATTCAGATTGGGAAAAGACCAGTGACCAGCAAGGAAGAGAAGGATTTTAGAGCAGGAAAACGTGTTTAAGGCACTCTTAGGACGGGTGGCACAGGAGAGAACTGAGTGTTAGTGTGGGAAACAATCCTCCCCCTCTTCCCCTCTCAGGCTGCCACACTCCTTGCTGTATTTTCAGAGCAGCAATGACTAACGGATGCTGTCTCAAGGAAGAGTTACAAATATGATCAGAGGCCCTGGGAAGGGCAAAATTGCTTCATGAGGAAAGATTAAAAGTGCTTGCATACGTCAAGCTCAGTTAAATGATGTTCAGGGAAGGTGGGATAACAGCTGACAAATATTTGAGCGGCATAAATCTGAGCAGTGACAGTGGGCTATAAATACAGCACAGGAGCTCTTGTGGGGTGCAGGTGTCATTTTGAATATACCTAACATCTGTCATGGTGCAGGTCAGGGAAGCAGCAGTGCCTGTGTGGCTGCTCCTGAGCACCAAGATTTGAGATACGGAAGGGAAGGGTGGAAGGTGAAATATCTGTGTTTATCACTGTGACTTACCACTCCTGGGCAACAGCACAGCCAGCTGCTGCAAGAACTGTGAGCAGGGGAGCAGCCTGCTCCTTATCAAGACTGAGCTACCTGCTTGTGAAGTAATGGGGAGGGAAAAAAGTTCTAAGTCTCTTTTAGCAGCTGGGAGATAGGAAGGGAGCTGGGAAAAAGGTGCCCTGCATGGTTTTGGCGCTGGGACCTCCCAGCACAGGTAAACTTTAATGTGCCTCTGATGTCCCAAGGAAACGAGATTATGAAAGTCAATGTATGACTGCAAACAGTGGCTGGATCAACAACACATGTACACAGAGCTGTCTGGAACCTCCCTCCCTGTTAAATACAGGTTTTAAAACTGGGGTTAAAAATTGTAGTCTGGGCATGAAGAAAAGATCTGACATAGGCACTTACGTGTGAAGGAAGATCTGTGCAAAACTGCAAAGAGTCCGTTTTGTCAAAGAGAGTTTCAAGCAGTGAGGATACAAGAATATGCCTGTCATTGGGAAAGGGGAATATATGTTATCAATACCTGTCCACAGCCTCAGCTGGCCTTAGGCCTCTCTGCTTCGACAAAGGTGTCTCAGAAAGCTCCTCAGGGCTGTCAGTGGGAATGCTGCAGATCTATTTATGGATTCACCAGAAAAAAAAAATGCTCTTTTCTGTACTTTGTCAGCCAGAATTGCTAGAGGAGGGGTCTGGAGCTGGGATTGCAGCAATGTAGAGAAGCTTCATCTTGGCTCTCTTTGGGAGTCACTGTCTTAGTGAAACAATGGTATTGAGAACAAAGTGTCTAGAACCAAAATCCTGTCTCTGAGCAGTGGAATTATCTCACCAACAGCCTTAGACTACATAAACTTGTCTGGTGCTGATCAGGAGTGATAGGTCAACTAGAAGATCTCCAATATTTCTTTCCTTACCCTTCCTGGGTCAGGATTTCCCCTCCCTTACAAGAGTTTCCTAAACAACACAAGGGAGTTCACTTATCCGACAGGCTTTTAAAGGAAGTTTAACTAAAGTAGGTGCCTTGCAGAGAACACTCCTCTGTTGGCTTCAGAGAAATGAGCCAGCAAATCTGATGGCTTTTTCTCATCCTTGAAGTATTAAATGGCTTCTTTTTTGGATGCATGACACAGGAGCCTTCCTTGCACCCTGCAGGGTTCTTATGCCCTCCTCACAGTGGTTTTTGAACAACTCGTCTGCCACTTCAGACTGCATCTGACTGTGGGATCCTCTCAAAAACACAAGCTCTCTGTGCACTGATAACTGAGAAGTGTCTTTTCAGACTTAAGTTCCTCTTCTTCAGCTCCTACTAAATGCAGCACTTAGAGCTTTTATGGTGTTTTTCATTTCCAAAGTGCTTTACAAACATTAATAATACAAAACACATGAACTCCACTGCCACAGTAATACCCTAATCCTTTCTCTTATCTCCTCTTAGGGCTCAGAACTTCCAGCCTAGCAAAAGCCCACAAGCTCTGGAGTTCTCTGACAAATAAACACCATTAAAAATAATCTCTGGATGTTTTTTACTTCCTCTTTTAAAAGTGCCTTTCTACATCCCTTCATGCCAATAATCCATTAATCCAGTCAGTTGCAGGGTTATGAACTGTGTATGGTAATTGGCTTGAAGAGTACTGCATTTCTCGGCTACAGCTCTCTGGACTACATTTGCAGCAGCTTTATAGGAGGACTGCACACAGGCACCACATCCTTGTGAACCTGAGACTCAGAGTAGGCACTGGATTTTCCACCCTTGGAGCTAAACCCAGCTCTAGCTGGAGGCTAAGACTCAGCAAGCTCTTCTTTGCCAGCCATGAGTGGTGAGACTTGACCTTGTGCACCTGATACAAAACTGTGAGGTTGTGTTCCCTAATCCTTCTGCCTGCTCCCTGTGTGCCCTGCAGAGCAGGCAGCAGCTCAGTGAGCAGGGCTGATCCAACACAAATTGATCTCATCGTATATTATGGAAAAATAAAATTGGAGGTGACTTGCCCAAATGTGCCAGGCTGCAAAGTGCAGCAGTTTGGTGGCTGTTTCATGAGCACCTCAGAGACTCCAGCAGCATGGCTGGAAAACCCAGGGACTGAGCAGGACACGGGACAATTATTTCATTCATCCAAAGGTACACTATCCCTGAGTCAGAGCTGAAAGTGAAGTTGTGTGTCATGGTGGGATTTCATCTTGTTCCTTTAAGACAGTGGTTGGACTTGCCTTCCATTCCCTACAACATCCCTGCCTGATGCTCTGGATGCTGTATGGATACACATGAAGTGCTACCAGTTTAAATCCACAAAGGATACAGTAGAAGAAATGTAAGCCACAGCTTTCAGGTGAGGCTGACAAGGTAAATGAGTCAGCCTTGGTGTGTCTCTCCCCCAACTGCATTGGGACCCTGGCCCTTGTAATTCTTCCAGTGACAAACCAGGTTATTGCTAAGTGCTTTGAAGCAGTTGTGGGTCAAGTAGAAGGTCTGTGGCAGGAATGTGGCTTGTTGCCCACTCAGCACTGATCTGGTGCCCTCACCAGAAAGCTCTGCTTTCCTGGGTCATGCCTTGCTTTCAACGTGCTGCAGTTAGTAACCATCTTTGCAGACACCTCAGCAGCATCTTTCTATAATGCTTGCCTGCACATTTTTTTCTCTTTACCCCTGCTCCGATTTTACCAGCCTTAAAACATAATTTCCATTTCTACCCTTGATTTTGTATTCAGATTTAGCAACCTGCATCTCAAATTTATGCTTAATAATTCTCCTTATCAAGCCATCAAGTAATTTTCCTCCCTCAAATTACTGCCTCCCCCACTCTCTCTGCAACTCCTCCTCCTCTTTCTTCATCTCTCTTTTGTATCTGGCAATATTTCAGACTCCTTTCATAATTTGCTTGACTGTGTAATTGATCAGAATAACTCAGTTTTATTACAATTTGCTTGAAATCCCTTTGTTAGCAATTAGAACACTTTGTTTAAAGACAAATAAGATTTAATGCGACTCTCTCCTCCTTGGCAGCCTCCCAGTCTGGTCTTTCCATGCCTCCTTGTGGCTGTCTGCTCTGTGCTACCCTACCCAACAGCTGGCAACAAATTCTCTGTTTCTTGCCTCTGGGATTCTGCCCTTTGCCTCTCCCTCTGCTGCCTCTGGTGATGCCTGATCCACCTTCCTCACTGATTTACCAGGATTTATTGTGCTTGCATGGAGAATGTGGCATGCCTTCCCTCCCTTCACTGTACTCTCTCTCTCCCCCTGAAGAGGCTCAGGCTCCCAGTGCAGCAGCAAATGGGTCTGAACCAGTCGTCAGGATACTGAAGTAGTTTTGGACCACATGAGAAGCATCCTCATGCCCAGAGGGCAAAGAGGCTGCCTGTTTTAAAAGAGCACAAAGGATTGTGAAAGGGACACAGGAGTGGGTTGGTAATGTGTGTATTTTTAGATTTAAAGTCTCGTCCATAGTTACACACGATAAACAGTGCCTTGTATGTGTCTTGGGTATCTTTCCCAAAATGCCTTCAGCATACTAGAAATGATGCCTATCTGATAAATCCCAGAGATTAGCTGTCATCTCCACTGGGAAATGGCTCTCCAGCTGTCTGAACTACTGCAGCCCTGATGGTGTCAAAATCTAAAACCTCTCCAGTGCTCCCCTGGCTCACACAGCAATGTCCCCTGCCTGTGGCTGATTCTGAGGGTGACAGTCAGCTTCCACCTGCCTGGAGGTTTATTGCTTCATCCAACCCAGTGTGGGGAGCAGGATAACAACTGCTGCAGAGGGACCTGGGCCTGAGACCCTTTCTGTGGTCTTAGCTTCACTTGGCACTGGTCTTACTGTAGGGTAGAAGTGGGTGGGCAAGGAGCTGCACATGCAAGGGGAGCCAGCTGGTGGCCAGCACAAAGTATGTAAGGTAGATGGGAGGATGACAAGGAGACAGGACCTGGCACCTGGGCCCAGACCCTCATCTGAATCCTGATTTGTGCTCAGAGCTCATCCTTCCCCACAAGCCCCCCTGCAGCAGCCTCCTTCTCTTAACCAGAGCCCTGTCCCCCTGATCCACGTGCTGAGTCTCCATGTCTTGGCAGGTGACAAAGCATGGCAGGACCAAGCACAGCAGCTGCATCAGGATGCGGGCTTCCCTCCAGGCTTCCCTCCAGGGACGTCTCTCCCGCCACATGGATGCTTTCTCCAGACATATCTGTCCAGCTGAGACGAACTCAGGCTACCTGCTGCATCTCATAAGTGGGGACTCAGCACAGGAGGCTCCTGAGCAGGACAGAGGTGACAGGTCACCTGTCACCTGAGGCCTCCTGGGCTGGCCATGCATTCTTAATCTGCAGCAGCACCTTAATCCAGGTAGTGGCAAGTGAGGCGATGGCAAAAACAATACAAAACTGTCTCCCTCACTCTGGAAAAGGCTCATCAGAAGCATTGTATTCAGTGTCTGCCTTGCCTTGGGAAACTGTAAATGCATCTGTCTGGGAGGATGCAGCCATGCAGGCTCCAGAACAGTGGTTATTTCTCCCAGGGGATTTTGGATCTAGCAATGTAATTTCAATAGCCTGATGCTTTGTGTGCTGGCGGAGGCGGGGAGCCAGAGGGATGGGCTCATCCAGGCACTCTCTTTTCTGCCTGAGTGGGTAGTGTGTCCATCAAAGCAGTGGAGGAAATCCATGTGGTTAACACAGTGTGTCACGAAATATCAAAATATGCCGCAGGATTTCCGGCCAAAATGTCAAGTAGGGTCTCATGAAAATATCTGACACCGGAATTGCCCTCTGCCAAAGCTCAGTGGAGTTGCACTGTGGCTGGACAGTAAGAGCGTGCTATTTGCAATCGACTCAGAGCTGCTCTGTTAGCACTGGGATTTACGCTGCTGAGCTTCTTTCCAAGTATGTTTCATAAACCTGGGTTTAACTTGCTCTATGAGCATTTTCTACAGGCCGGTCTGGATTCTGCAGCCAGCTCCCTGCCCTTTGGCACTTTGCTTTTTGTACAAAGAAATGCTTTAAATATTTCATAATATCCTTAGAAGGTGCTGTACATAATAAAGGTAGGTGACTGGCGATTCAACACCTTCAGCTTCATGGGGGTTCTGACTAGCTGATTTAAAAACCCTTAACTAATTAAAAAACCTTTAACTGATTAAAAAACCCTTAGCTGAATTTAAAACCCCAGTCTAAATCATTGGGAGTTTTGGAGTTAAATGCTTGAGAAGAGAAAAGTGGTATTGAGCGATAGCAAGGCACACAGAACTGCTTGCTGCAAGGTGACCACTAGTATTGGAAATAGCTTCTTTTATACCAGCATTTGCATTCTGACATTTCTGGTCTGAGCCATCACCTGGGCTCACCCAGGACTTGAAAACAGGAAGGGAAAGTGAGCACAGGGACAGTGGCAGGCTGACAGAGCAGGCAGCGAACACATCACCCAGTGCCAGGGCTGCTGCAGCTGCATTTGGCCAGGGGATCTGCTGGTACCCAGGAGGGGCAGGAGCTGGAGGAGGGACCTGGTGCTGAATGGCTCTGGGGCTGTTGCTGGTGCTGGAGGCAGCTGTGTTTCACAAAAGGAACAGCAAATAAACCACCATGCTATTTACATTTTGTCTGACTTTAATTCTGTTTTCCTGCTAGCTGAGCTGGGTCTTGAAAGGAACCTGTTGCTTTTGTTGATCTCTTCTGGTTCTTTTGGAAAAAGAATCAATGCATTAAAGAGGTACAATTAGTGATGCAGTGGTGGGTTACTTGTTTCAGGGAATTTCTCAGAATTATTTTTTTTCCCTCATGTTGCTGCTGCTGTCCATCACGACCACCAGCCACAAGCAATATTATTTTCGATAACAAGGTTTCTGGGGTTTTTAAAGAAAAACTCTTACTGTCAGGGTGTGAAATCTGGGCACTGAAGGATTGCTTTACTCCTTGAACTGTAAGAGAGTTGAGACAGTCAGAAGACAGCAGCTTTGCCTGACAGTTCTCTGCAATAGCAGGAGCTCAGGCGTCTTGCTGCAGATGGGAAGGACTCAGTGCCACTTAGTGCTGCGTGGGGGCTGTGGAGGTGTCTTGGTGCTGCTGGCTGAGATCCTGGCACAATCAGCCTGCACTGCTCATCCCCTCAGAGGCCAGCAATGTTGTCTGCTGGTGGAATTACTTTCTATGAACAGCTCCAGTTCTCAGTTGTAAAATGCATCCTCAGAAAGCAGGGCAGTTGTAGATGCTGGTGGGGACTAACTGAGGGTAGATGTAAGGCAGGTATTTCCTGTGTTGCCTCAATCCCTGTGAAATTTACGGGGTGGATTTTGCTGGGAGTCCAGGAGCAGAGGTGAAGAGACTTAGCCCCTTCCAATACTGAAGCTGGTTAGTTTGACATTCTTATTTCTTTGTACCAGTTGAGGTCTAAACCATGTGGCACTTTGTCCTCCCAACCCAATGAAGCAAAACTTTTGGGTGAAGCAAGAATGACAGTCACAGTCCTTTGCTGAGATGTCAGCTCCAAGCCCAGTTGGTAGTGAGCTAAGCCAACTATATCCCTACGTCTTAATACAAATTTCACTGGTCTTCAGTCTTAGTGCAGGAAGACTTGTCTGGTGTGAATAGAAATGTCTGAGCTTATATAAGACTCCTGCAGTCAGACCCTGGCATCTCTTCAGGCTGCTCTCACAGTGTGGAAGACTGCCTTCTCTCTGTCTTCCTTTCTTTCCAGCTTGGCAGGCTACGAGGTGTCAGGGTGAGGTAAAAAGATGCTTCCATTCATAGCACGCTTCCCTACAGATTCCTGAGAACCTGCAGCACGAATCCAGCCCCGTGTGTTATAACTCCTTTGCAGGGCTCCTGGCTGATCAGGACATCCCTGATGTAAACTTGGCCAGAGGAGCCAATAGAGCAAGAGTCAAAGTAGCAGAGCAAGCAGTTTATGCTGTAAATCCCAATCCTTGCAAAGCATGCAGATGAGATTCAAATTTGCCCCCCTTTGCAATATGAGTAATCATCACTCACATGCTTCTTCCTTCCCTCTGCTCCTCAACGGGGTCCAGAGGCCAGTTATAAAATGTTCCTTTCCCTGATCCCATCCTCATGGCTCCCGATGCAACACCGCATTCCTTCTGTCCGCGGTCGAGCTCCTCTGGCTTGAGGGACAGGAATCCAGAAGGCTGATGTGTGCCTGTGTTTATTTTTTACACACTCTTGCTGTTTTATGGTGTTTTTTGTGGTCGAGGGGTCAGCTGGGAGCAGAAATAATTTGCCTGCCTTAGGGAAAAAAATGTATCTATTAGCTTTCTTGGCTGCAGTTGGAAAAGCTCTGTTCCTCCCTCCTCCCTGCCAGAGAGGCTGAGCATCTCCAAATAGCCCCGGGGACACTGGAGTGCTCAGTGCATCCAAGCTGTGTGATCTGGCAGGATCAGGCACCACCCCTGGGTTATGTTGCCTGAGCAGTTCTCGGTGGGTCACCAGCAGCCACAAGCCTATGAAAACAACCGAGCTTGAAGACCAGTGGGAAAGATGCTGCTGCCTTAATGCGGAAGTGTTGTGGCCTGTATTTCAGGGATTGAGTTGAGGGGGGTTCTCATGTGCTCTGGAGATCAAACCAGCCATGTCCATGTTCCATCTCTGAAGGATCACTTGTTTCACCTCTCTGCTGTGCTCACTTTGGCTGGTTATGCCTCACAGTGTACACTGCTGGCCACAGCACAGCCTGGAGCTCTTCTCTGTTTTTTGGTGAGTGGAAACCTTGCCAGGTGTTTTCCTTCCAGGCAGTCCTTCCAGCCACTTCAGCCACTCCATCCCTCTTTCCAGCATGCCTGGTACCATTTCCTGATGCTGTGCATGGGGACCACACAGGCACCACAGCCCAGAAGTGCATTCAGCACCCAAAAAAGAGAAAAATGTCCACACAGCTCCTGAGTCACTTTTTACAAATTGCAGAGCACCTCACGACTTTGTCCTTTCAAAAGGCTCCTTCTGACTCTCCAAGAAGCCTGAGTACTATACCCGGGCTTGGCTTTGGTACTTCACGGACCCTGGGGGTCAGTGTTTATGTTTCTCTGGTAGGCAGAAGGAAAAGCAAAGGAAGACCCAAGGTTCCTCTGCAACCTCAGCATGGGCAGAGGAGATTCACTTCCAAGATGAGTCCTAAAGGGAACTTACTGCAAGCCAGCTGCTCCCAACCTAGGGTGTCTTTCTGATCTCTGCTTGACTGTTGTATCACCTCCTTTGCCCTTGTGTCCTACCTTCTTGGGTGACCACCAGGCAGAGAAGCTTCTAAGCTGGAAAATGGCAGAGGATGGAGAGACAAGCTGTGTGAAGAATTCAGAGCAGAGATGAAAGGTTCATTCTCTCCATGACATGACACAGCTCTTTCTCTGTGGCTTCAAGCAATAGGCTGACAACTGATTTACCATCATCATGCTCCTTTCCCCTATCAAAGTGATTTTTTTTTGTAACTGGATGGTCTCATATTGACACTCATGGAGAATAAAATCCTTTATCATGCCCTGTAGAGGATGGGGATGGACAACAGCTTCCCACATGCAGATCCTTCAGCCATGCCAAAGAAAGGGGCAATGGACATGTAAGGGCTGTCGATCCAAGTTCAGGCTGTATTTAATGATGGGAAGATGTGGAAAGGTGGTGAGGTACTGGCTCTGGCACAGAGGGGCTCTGGGTGCCCCATCCCTGGAAGTGTTCAAGGCAAGGCTGGATGGAGCTCTGAGCAATCTGGTTTAGTGGAAGGTGTCCCTGCCCATGACCAGGAATTTGGAATAAGGTGATCATTAAGAATCCTCCCACCCAAACTGTTTTGTGATTCTATGTGTAGCGCCCATTGAAAACTGAGATGTTTTTGCAAAGCAATTTTTTCCTCTGTGGGAGCAATCCTAACCCTAACTGAGCTTTTCTACAGGTTTGAGGACAGTTTCCAGTTTGCAAACAGTTGTGCATGACAGCTGAGGTGTCAGGGGTGTAAATGCTATAAAGAGGCAGGGATGGAACTGGGAAGCAGCAGGTCACCATGGGACCTCTTCCCAGAACTGAGATGTTTCACTGCTGCTGGATTGCTCACACACCCTGCCCAGCCAGGCAGAGGTTTGACCATGGGTCTCTCAGCACTGTAAGGAGGTTGTCTGAGCAGCCACATCTGCCTCTGTCAACAGTGATGCTCATGGAGATGATGGATGTGACACTGAACACCTTGAGTGTACTTCTGATTCAAGAAGTTTGGGGGTTTACATGTATCATAGGGAGGAAATGATCCTTCAGTAATCAATCAAGTTGGTGATTAATGCATTCTTGCCTTAGCAGAGATTTTACAACATTATTTCTCAGACACAGCTGGAGGGAAGGAAAATAATAAATCCTGAGTGTCAGAGGGAGTGAGCACAGGGAGAAGTTGTTCATTGTCCTTTCCAACAAAAGTACAGGGTGCAGTGAGTGAAATTAGCAGGTGACAGATTCAAAACAAGCACCTAATACAGTTGGGAAGTCCTTGTAGGTGATAAAGGCTTTAATGAGTTCATAAAGGCTGCTGGAGGTAACAATGCGAGCCACATTTACAGCAGAAAGTCTCAAGATGCAAAACACAGGGCAGGGATAAATATCGGTTAGATATGCTGGCTCCTGCTCTTGTCATCTGCTGTGGGCTACTCTGGGATGCTGAGCCAAGGGGACCTTTGGGACAATCAGCCAAAGCTGCTTTCATGCAGCAGCTGATTGCAAGCTTGGCTAAATTCCAAGTGTCCTGTTGCCTCATTCCCAACCTGAGCTGTTTGGGCAGCTCACACAATTTCAGCTCTGCTGCTGCTGCTCCCAGCTTTCTGCATCTCCTGGGATGATCTCTGTGTGATCATCTGCTGTAGCACAGGCTGCAGCAAAGACAATCTTGTTTGTAAAATGAAATGAGTCCAAGAAGATTTGTCATTTGCATCACTGAGATTAAACAATACCCTTTATTTAAGAAAATTATAAAATAAAGTTAAATCTTCACTTAACACTGTTTCTTCAAACTTGTAGTGATAAACATGCAGGAAAAGCTTTGCTCAATAATCTTGCAGCCTCCCTTCTGCAGCAGGCGATAAAGCAGGAATAACAAACTACCTGGAGCTGGCTACACACCAGCCACCACTCCGTCAGCACAGATAGGAGTTAATTATTTCCTATCAGCTGGCTAGGTCTGGAAAGTAAGGGGCAATGATTTCAAGGCTCTTCTTGTTAAGCAATGGTGACAAAAAAAAAGGGAGGATATTAGGATTATTGTCTGCTTCTTTCATGAGGAATAACAAGGATGGTTGGAGCAGAGCAATTAAGGAAGAAGGGATTTCATCTTCAGCAACTGCATTAATGAAATAAGAGATAGGTCTAAGAGAGAAATCCTTGAAAATATGAAGGATAATGTAGCTCATCATGGGGAGGATATTTGAATAACAAAGGTTTCAGTTTCTTCTTGTAGTGCAATGTGGGAGATGCAGAGAAGTGAGAGAAACAGACTCAGACCTTGAGCTGAGCAGTTCCCCTGCAGGGAATTGTCCCACTGTGGGGCTGCCACCGCCCTTTCCCTTCGTGTCTTTCCCATCACACATTGTCCTGTCGCCTCAATGTTAGTGGTCTTGTTGAGGAGTACTGGAAGATTCCTCTTCTGCACAAGTGTTTTGCCACAAGAGATGGTTTTCCGACTTTGCAGGATTTTCTGTGCGGAGGTAGGATGGGAAATGCATTGGGGTACATCTTTGGGAAGATGTGCTTGAGACAAACATGGGCCACCTGGTCCTCAGCCCACACTGGCACCCCAGCACTCAGAGTGAATGAATCCATTTTGCTTTGATGCCACATGACCCAGTCCTGAGGCAGAATATCTTTTTTCACTGTGATGACCAAAGCAGACCAATGCACTCCAGTATGATATGGATGCAGGATGGCATAAAGAATCCTAAAAATAATTTTCTACAGATCTACTGTCCATTCCAAATAGGAATTTCTCTCTCCATGCTGAAGTTTCTTTCCTTATTTCAACCATGTCTCTATTAGCAGTGTGATTTTTACCAGTTAAAGTTATGCCACTAAAAGCCTTGATTTACAGTTTTGGAATTATTCCTCTTCACAGATGGAAATGGTTAAACCAGCATAAGGCACCTTTATCCTGAGATAACCAAGTCCATGCAAAGGCAGGTTCTAATGCTTTTAACAATACCAGCACTGTTAGAGAGCCAGCTTGCTAAAGGCAGACAAGCCCTGTGTTAAAAACTCCTCTTAAACTGCTGTTTTTTATAAAAATGGTGCTCCATTCCTCCCTAAGACTAATGAAATATGATACAGGAAATCAACATGGCACCAGATATTTATTAGAAATGTAACCCAAAACTGAGAAACATCTCAATGCAATAAAAATACAGATTTGCAAAGACAACAGAACATGACTAAATGCATCATGAGAAATAAATCAGAGACTACCTTCAGTTTATATTTGGAAAGATGACTGTTCTTTATTCACTTTAATCATAAATTCCTCCAAATAAGACTTCATTTATACCAGGAACAAGCTGCCAAGGGTTATATTGCATTAACCTTCTAGGGATTTCTTCAGATATGATGGGCTGGGTTTCTTAGCTGAGCACAGAGTGCCAGACTCATTACAGGATGTCTGGACAGGTGGCAGTGGGGGTCACTCTGCCTGAACCATCACCTGCCCCTTCTGGACACGCAATCCACAGCACCACAGAAGCAGAAGACCTCAACTTTTCTCCTAACAATGGTGATACTGCAAAAAGAAATACAGACATGTCCAGCTAATTATTTATAATGCAGTTCAGAAAGGTCATCGTGTCAGACGTGGATTTATGGGAAGTCACACATATACATACTTTGCAGGCGTGTTACATCTGCCCTGGGACTGTGCCAATCCCACATTACCTATTAAGCAGCCACCAATGGTGTTTATCATCCAGGACAGCAAAGCTTTATCATCCCCCAATGCTATCACTGCTGTGCAGCTTCGTTTGTGTGATGCTGTGCAACCTGCATTGTGTGTGGAGGCCTGTTTCACTCTGTCAGCCTTAGGCAAAGACAGACTTGCAGGGGCTTAACAGACACCCCAAGATGCTGAAACACCTCTTCAATCATAGAACAGTAAAGCTGGAAAAGATCTCTGAGATCATCAACTCTGGCCAAGTCCAGTCTGTCCTCACTGACAGCCTCACAGCTGTACCACAGTCCTCTGCCACTGACCCAGCATGGTCCCCAGAGAGGATAAATGCCACCACAGGGATGAAGCAGCCCGTGTAGCTGCATGTCGCTGCTCAGCCCTTGCAGCAGAGGGGCTGTTACAGCTCATTAAGGCATTGCTGGAGTCAAGGATGTAGAAGCAAGGATGGGGTGAGCAGGCAGCCCCTTGAGCATGGCAATGCGGCCAGGATGATGCTTGTCCCTTAGGGACACTGGGATGCTAATAGAATGTGTGGCACCAGTCTGGCTCCATCTCTGCTGTCACTGGGGTGGAGAGAGGTTTGAACTCCCAAGAAGACCCAGCTCAAATTGGAAACCCTTGCTGACCTGATGGTCTGTGCTCTCCATGACCACAAAGGTGTGAGGCAGCTCCAGCTTTGGGGAAGCTGGGTGCTGAGCTTAGAGGGAGCAGCTCTTTGATATGCTTCACTGTGAAAACAGCAACCTGGCAGACTTTGACCATGACAGGAAGGAGCAGAACAAGCATCTAAACCATGTCTTGAGGGGGACACAGTAGGGAAATGCAGCACTCTGCTCTTGCCCACACACAGCTTTCAATTCTCCATAGAGAAGGATGTGCCCACACCAGGGCTGGACAAACATGCAAGACGGTTTAGGAAATTGGCTCCCATCAGATCCAGTACCAAAGCCTTACAGGGAGCTGATCTCCCACTTCATCTTTTGCATGTGTGACACCCCCAGAAATTGTTAATTTAGCTTTCCTTCAGACACTGGCTGCTATCAGTGGCTCTCCTGTGCTGTTTGCTGTTGCAGTGCAAATGCCTTCATACAGCAGGTTGTGGTGTTGTCCCTGGTATTGTGCCTTCTCTCTTTTAAGCGCTTCAGTTTTCCATCCTGGGTACCAATGTCTGTAAAAAACAAGGTGAAGTCTCTTATTATCTAGCAGGTTAAGGGTCTCCTGAGCACTTTGTCAGCTCTATAATCTCTGCTCCACAGCATCTGCTCTTTATCTGTCTCAGTTACTTGTGCTTGGCATGTGGATTGATCGGTGCAGCTGGGGGTGCTCAGATATGTACCTGTGAGCTTAACTGGCTATTATGGGGGGGATCTTTTCCCAAGTTTGTTATTTTTGTGTTTTTTTCCTTGGGTTTTGATGTTGTTGTTGCAGGCTTGTTTTGTTTTGGTTTTTGTTTCTTGGAGCTTTTTTATTTGTTTGTTTTGTTTGTTTGTTGAATAATATCTATCTATCTAATCTATCTATCTATCTATCTATCTATCTATCTATCTACTTATTAAAAAAAAACTGGTCGGCTCAAAAGAACCCAGTTACAATACAAACCTGTGTTGTGGCTTCTGTTTGTACACACAATGCTTGATAGTTCTTACTTCACCTGATTCTCAGGCTACATAAATGAGACAGACAAACAGCAGTGGAAGAAAACTACAAAAAGAGAAAGAGACACCCAGGAGGGACCTGCCAAGAGAGTGAAGTCCCCTACATTCCTCCTAGTTGTGAGATAACACTGAGATCACTCTTTTTTTCCCTGAAATTATCTACCCTGGGATACTTCTGCTGGCAGAGCAATAGATGTTGTGCTTGGGCAAGAGCCTGCAGCTCCTAGAGAAAAACCTCAGAGCTTTCTCCTGCAGACTCCTCCAGCATCACTCCCAAGCAGCTTAAGCTCCAGCAGTGGCTTTAAATGGGAGGAAAAGGGGACAGAAGTTCTTGACGCCCTCATCAGAACTGTACCAGCTCATCCACAGTGGCAAAATCTAGCCAGGGATATTTGGCCCTTGGGTCTAACTCCCTGTGTTCCTTCCTTGTATTGCATGGACATAGTTAACTTTGATCAAACTGGACACATTTAAAGGGCCTCTTCACTTCTTGGCTCTTGCAGTGTTCAATAGAATCAGATAAGTGAATCGCACCTCTGTCATTCACAGCCACCTCCCGATGGCTTCTTCCTTCCCAGGGAGCCCAGCACATCTTCCTGCAAAGTTTCTCAGAAAGTTGGAAGCAGTTTCCTTGTCCAAATAAGCTTGATTTTTTTTTCTCCAGAAGATTTATTTAGGCTTGTTCCTTCATGTTGCCAAGTGATGTGTCAGAGTGTGGTGTGTCTGTATTGAACCATGATGTCCGCTTTGTACCTGTACTGAAAGATTGCCACTGTAGCAGCGTTTTGTTTGAACTTGCCTGCAGGCAGCCTGTCATGCTGGAAGATGGCAAAGCTTCAGTCTGGGGCTGTTGGCTTTGATTTGGCTCTGAGCTGCTGGCTCATCTCCAATAGCTTAATGGTCATCCAGCAAAGGTATCAAAGCATGGAGAAGGGGGAGGAAACAGGGGCCCTGTTTACTAGTGGGGCTCTGATCCTTGCAGGGACTGAATGTCTGCAAAATAAGAGCTCGCAGGCAGGCCAGCTTTAGGCAGTGCTGACCCCATCAGCTCAGACCAGAATAAAGGCGATTTTGTTACAAAACAAGTTCCACATGCAGAGCGCAGCATTTCTCCTCAGATTACACACATGTAGCAGGAATTTCCCACAGGCTAGTACCGGTTAGACGTCACCCCCACCACAACCACATCAACACATCCACAGTGCCAAAAGTTTGCAGCCCATACTTAGCGCTTGCTTTTAAGGACTCAACTGGAAGCTCAGCCTATAAAAGATCATTCAAGGTCCCCGATGCCTCTCTGAAAGAGGGATGCACTGTGTCACCTGCACCATGAGAAATGAGTTTTGGCACAGAGCTGCTGCAGAAGAGCTACTGCATGGTGGAGGACAGGAGGACGTCCCAGGATTATTGGTAAACTGTATTGCTGAACACTAGGGAAAATTTCTTCACTGAAAAACTGGTTTAGCTTTGAAACAGGCTGCCCAGGGAAGCTGTGGAGCCACCATCCCTGTAAGTATTCAGAAAATGAGTAGACATTGCTGATCATGATATGGGTTAGTGGGAATGGTGGTATTTGGTCAAAGGTTTGGCTTGATCTTGAAGACATTGTTTGACCTTAATGATTCTATGATTCTGTGAACTGTGGCTTAGGCCAGATGCTTAGTGTGTGGCTTACTGCCACAACAAGAAACCTTCTGCCCAGAGAGCTGAGCCTGACCCCTTGTCGCTGCTGTCCATCGGCATTCTCAGCCACTGACCACCACCCTCAATGTGCAGTGACCTCTACCCTTGTAGCTGCAGTGTCCTCCATCCCCGTGTGATTGGCTCAGGAGAGACCCTGCAGCCTTTCTGAGCCCTTAGAGGGTTATCACGTGCTGGCATGTTCATCCAAAGCCAGACAGAGTGGGGAATTTTATTGTTGCTTCAGTATCCTTCCTCTGAAGCAATGTTCCATGTTTTGACTCCCCAGGACAGCAACTAATGGCACAGCGGATCATCCTCTGCATCTGCATGTCAGACAAAGCTAGCATCCCAGAGCAGGGGATATTTTCTAAAGGAGATACTTTTGCCAAACATACCCCCATCACACAATAATTCCTTGGTTATTTTTCATACAGCTTCCTGTGTCTTGTGACACCAAGTTACAAGGTGGGAATTAATGTTGTGCTGTTCAGGTTTTCTCCCTTTCAACAAACACTGATTGTTTTCTGTTGGTTTTCTCCTGTCTTGACAGGTTTATTTCTCATATATGTTTGAGATTGACTTTAACACCAGTGAAAGAAGCCACACTGGCAGCCAAGGAACCAAAGTGCCTTGCTCTGCAGAAGTCATGGCAGCAAAGGCAAACCCACCTGGGCTGGGTGCTCCTGGTTGAAACACAAGTACTGGTGCCTGGGGCTTCTATAGAGCTGTAATGAGCGAAATTAAAAAAGAACAACAAACTAACAACCAAAACAAATACCAGGTCATAGCATAAAGCAAACTTCTCTGAGAGGAAGGGAGCAGGTTGGCTTACACCAGCTTTGCATCCTGTCCCCAGCCTGGCTGCATTAGTGAGGAATCCTTAAAGAGCCCCAGGTAGGGGTTGATAAGCAAATGTTATTCCTCAGGAGTGTAGCAGGGAAATCGAGCCTTTGTGACTCATTTAGCCCCCCAGCCTCACTGATGAGACTGCAGGCTGTAGAAATTTCTGTGATGGAAGTGCTTCAGCAGAACGTTGCAAGCAGGGGTTTCTGAAGTGAGGCACTTAAAGGCATGCTTTGGATCCCAGGTAAATGGTCTGATTGGAAGCCAAGGGGAACTGCAGTGGCAGATTGCTATTTGGCTTTGCCTCACACAGGCTGGAGGTTGTGCAGCTAATGATGCAGGACTTGCATGAACAAGGATAAAATCCAACTTTGTGCCAATCACACCCTGCATAGTGCACTCCTGAGACAGCCTGACCCCATCCACTGGACTGTCCCCTGCCATCACTGCCTGCAGAGGCTGTGACACTGGCACCCAGCGGGAGCACGGGGCTCTGTGTGCCGTTCCTCTCCTGACACAGCTGGATCCATGGGGCTATTGGAGACAACTTTGTGCAGCCAAAACAAATGGTGCTCATGTCAATACAGAAAACTTTCCAGCTGAGCTGGGGAGCCCCAGGAGGGAATCAAATTGCTCAGCAATGCTAGAGCTTTGGCTATCTCCATCCTGTTCACCCTCTCACATTGGACTCACACGCGGGCAGAGTTCAATCTGGCCCATGTAGCATTCACCTGGGAGTTTCCTGACTCTTCAGCTGCAACTTTTATCTGAATGACACACTGGGATTTTTTAAAAGCTGTTAATGCTGCAGGAAACACATAACCCTATCAGGCTACCAGCTGCAGGCTCTTACACCCATGTGGGAATTTTGCTGGGATGTCATTTGGAAAATGGGGCATGCCTCTGGGGCTGGCACTGCAGACACTTATCTCTGTTGATAGTATGAGGGTCTTTCAGAGACAGCCAGCAAGTGCAGGACAGTGGCAAAAGCCTTAAGGTTTGTGGTCACAGAGTCTACAAATGAGAAATATGCATGTGTGTATGCATGCAGCTAAATTCTGCCTGCAAATACAGCCATGACTTGTGTGTGTTCTTGGCCGGCTCACAGGCGTTGTCTCTGTGTATACAAATGTAATGACTGTTTCTGTATGCTTGGGGTGAGCGTGCATGTGTTTTTGTGTGCGTTCCTGGGGTGTACAGGCATCCTGCCGTGTGTGCCCGCTGACTCAGTAAATTGGTGTTTGCATGTGGAATGCTGTGTGCTCTCGAGCAAACCAACCTCCCTGTCCCTGAGCTGTGTGTGGTTCCCTGTGGGCTGCTCATGCCTTCTCCCCTCTCCCTCTCATTTCCAACCACTGCTGCTCTGTGCCCAAACAGAGAGAACGCTGAATTAATGGTGTCAGTGGCCAGCAGTGTGCTGGGGTATCAGTCACTGAACGGGCCCTGGGTGGCTTTTGAATGCCTGTTGTGCAGGATGCAGCCTGGGGTGGCTGGGGCTCAGCGTGGGGCTCCAGCAGCAGGCCGAACAGCATCACCCAGAACAACCCTTGGCCTCATCTGCAGGCTGGAATTATGAAGATTTCTGTCCCTACTTTGTTTGGTGGAGGAGGTAGCTCAGGCAGGCTTGTGTCTGTAATGTCACAGCTTTAGGTTGATCAATAGTCCTCCATAACAAAACACAGGCCTGTTCTGCTCACACAAATCATCATCATTGCCTTGTGCAGGGCTGGAACTATCTCAGAATCTCTAGCTGGTCAGAGTGACCCCGAGATGTGCTAGAAAGTCTCTTTTCCCAGCCCGGTGCTCGAAGAAGGAGTCAGAGCTCTTCAGTTCTCAGTCTCAAGGTTGTTTATTGTTCCTTACCTATAAAATATGTTCTCCTGGCCTAATATTTACAATTACTTTCCAATACCTATCACCTATGTTTCACAGTGAGCTTCTACTCTAAACCAATCTAAAAGTGCCAACATCACAGCAGAAGATGGAGGCCAAGAAGAAGAAGAAGGAGAAAGGCTGAACATGCCCAGATCCCTCCATCTTGCCCCCTGAACCTCCATTCTAAAACCCCAAAATCTACTTTTCCACCCCGTGATAAATTCACCATCATTATATTTAAACTGTCGTGGCTTGCAGATCTTCTAAGGTTGGTAACTTTTTCCATGGGTCATAATCAAAGTCACAGGCATTTTGGGCTCTGTGCCAGGGTCTCTGAGCCCCCTGGCAGGAATCTTGGCTGCTCAGGACAGCCAGAGGGATGTCCTGGGTTCCGACAGAACCAGGTAACTGTGAGCATCCAGGATCCAAAAACTTCCAGGGGTCACTGCCAGTGAGCTAAGCCACGGTGTGATCTCTGCCCTCAGGCCAGGTCACATCAGGCAACTCCTGATGGAAGAAAGGGATCCTATGCATGAAAATAGTTGCTGTGGCAAAATCATCTGAGGGAAAGGACTGCCAGGAATAACACCACTTCCTAGCCAAAAGCGTTTATTTTAGGAAGGCACACTTTCTCTCTCTGCTGCAGAAGTCAAATGCCAACAAAGGACAGAGTTAGGAGGGACCAAGTGTTCATTCCTGCCACAAGGCAGGATTCTTCCCATCCCAGGCAGGTGTATGTTTAACCTCTTTGTAGATGCCTCAAGAAATGAAGATTTTGCCTCTTCCTTACACAGTTTATCCTAGTACTTCACTATTCCCAGTCTTAGAGGTCTCCTAGCATCTAATCTGAACCTCCTTCCTACACCAGAACATGTCCCATTCCCAGTGTCAATAGAGAATTCCTTTCTTATTTGAAGCAGCTTTTAAAACATTTAAAAGCTGTGCTCATATCTTGGGCTTCTCCTTTCGAGACTAAGAGGTTCTGGTGTCTTTGATCTTTCCTTATGTTGTTTTCACTGCTCTTCTCTGGAGATCTGCCAAAAAGTCCAACTGTCTCCTGAAATACTGCACACACCTTGGATGTGGTGTTCCTCCCATAAGGAAATCCCAGTTTCTGGACAATTGCATCTGTTTTGAATTCAGGTCACACTTACAGCAGTTGAGATTTGCAGAAACAACTGACAGAGGTGAGCAGGGCAATATCCTGTAAGAAATCTTGAGTCTATGGCACCTGGGTGCTCTTTTCCTTCCAGCACAAATGAAGGCTACTCAGGAGGTGCACTGCTGGCTCAGAGCACCTGGAGATGCTGAGTGCTGTTGAATTTCATTCCCATATTTCCCCAACATAGTCAGGGTGAGCTTGGCATCCTGCCTGGCACATCCCCAGCCTCCCCAGCAGACAGAGGGGCTCTGCCCTTCCCCATGCCCAGGTGCCTGCATGGTGGAGTCACCCATGGCCTCAGCTGGCTTTGGGACTGTGTGCCGAGCTGGCAGTCAGTCAGCACACCCAGGTGAGGGTGGAATCCTATTATTCTGTGCATGTTCTGAAATATTTGACTTCCTGCCCCAGGGAAGAGATCTCCAAGCCACAATGAGAAGTTAGGGATATGATTTTCAATGAATGCACGCTCACTGTTTTTTGCAAGACCCCATATTAATAATACATCCTCAGCAGGAGAATCCAGAAGCCACATAATCCTTACTAAATACAAATACAGTGCTGTCTATGCTGTTTCCTTTTGAAGTGTGAAACATGAGGAAAAGTCCTGATTCCCAAACTCCAGCGAGGCCAGAAGAGCTGCAGTAATGGCACAGCCCAGGACCTTCCTGGTGCCTCACTTACCCACAGGATGTCTCTTCATGGGGAATTAGGTGACCTTGTAGGAGCACCCATGGGAGCTCTTGCCCACGCACCTGCAGGTGCTTCAATGAAAGGTTTCCTTCAATGGGAGCAAACAAAATCCACTGAGAACTACAAAGCCAGCAAAGCCCTCTATCAATAAGATGTTACCTGTTTTTTTCCCGTTCTTTTTCTTTTTTTTTCCTTTGTTCCTCTAATTTGTGAATATTAAAAAAAAAGAGAGAGAGAGAGAGAAAAAGAAAGCAAATGAATAAAAATCCATTAAATCTAACCAGTAGCTTAAATGTTTGTACCATGTCTAAGTGCCTGATCCTGCCATTACTTTCCCCTGCATCCTGCTGTACCTGCAATTCAAGAAAATTGCCTCCCAAATTGCCATCTTTAGTTTATGATCCACGCACACCTTGAGTGTAAGCAGTGGATGGAAATGGACTAAAAATTTAATCCAGACAGGATTTCCTTGCATTTTAAGACTCCTTGCTGTCAGACTGTAATCCTGCTTATTAAAGGTCATGTGTATTAGAGAATGAGGCTGGGAGAATTATAGAAAATGACACCTTTAGTGATGCATATAAATTTTCAAAAAACATAAAAAAGATCTTGCATTTACATGTTTGCCTCTGTACATAGGCAGAGAGACCCATTAAAAGTTGTGTTTGCTACAGTGACATGTATATGCAGAAACCTTTGGCAGAAATCTTCAGCATTCAAGCTGCACTGAGATTTGCCCTTAGAATTGGCTAAAGTCCCTCTGTTTCACACTTCCTGCATGATCAGATTTCTTATCCTAATTTGACCTAACAGTCTACAGAGATTAATGAAAATTTCCATGTAATTTGTTTTTGGTTTTTTGGTGTTTTTCAAGTGAAGTACTCTTCCATCCCCACTTTCCCTAAGGAGGCTTTTTAAAAAATGCTCTTTCTGGAAATGCGGTCCGAGTCATTTCTCCTTTATTAGGGACTTTCTAGTTAAATCACCACTGCTCTAGTTTCCAGTAAACTCACAACTTCACATAGATACACACTCTAATCACAGTTTCAGCTGTTAAACTGGTTCTCACATCATCTGCCCTGAGTTCTCTGGTTCCCAGAGGACAACCTCTTCCCTCTAACACTCTTTTCCCCCTTCTCCCAGCATCCTTTCAGTAATCACTTATTTTTAGGACTATTAATTTGAAGTTTCCTAAATAAAGGCATAAAAAATATACATTAAAAAAAAGTAAAAAGTGCTCATTGTTTTGCAGAGTGGTGGTGAGCTTGGGGAGAGATGAAGAATGGGAACGGAACAGAAGGAAGGAACAAATTAGTGGAAGAATGGTCCTGTGGAGAATAATTCACCACCAATATATCATCACTGGCTCAGGATGCCCCTGGTTCTCAAATTGCTGATGACTGGGGGGCAGCAAGATTGCTTAATTCTTCCAGTCCTGCCCAGCTACCTGCTGTTGGACACCTTTGTTCTGACCCAGGTGTGATGGGTGCTGCACCCAGGGCACTGTGGGGTTGCTTGTGCCTGCAGTCACGTCCTCCACCTCCTTGCTCAGGTGACCACAGTAGGGCTGTGCTTCATCTCTGCAGGACCCTGGGGAGATTCCTCTGGATCCACAGCCCCCTGGGGTCCGGATCATGTGCTGGAGCTGCCTGCCTCTCTGAGGGCAGCGACTACAGAGGTTTTCCAGCAGCAAGTATCCCCATCCTGGGCATGCTCTGCAGAGCTGATGGAAGTCTGGTGTGCCAGCCCTCATGCACTGGCACCAAAACACAACTATGGGCAAGGGCAGGCACTGCTGGAGGATCTTGTCCCACTTCTGCTCCCTATCTCATCAAGCCCCCACTGGAAGGATGGACACAATAAATATTCATAGTGTACTTTCAGGTCTATTAAAAGCTACGTCTGTTTTTTTTTCCCCTCCAATGTAGGTTCATCTATTCTGATTATGCTAAGGGCCTACCAAATCACTCTCTCTAAATTTGCCATAGCCCTAGTGATAAATGCAGCTGCTGGAGTGGGTCCTTTCTGGTGTTAATCAAATGCTTTAATGAAGTCAGCATGCTGTTCACGCGCATTAAAATGCTCAGTCCCAGCCTGAAGAGGTGTGGTACCTCTCATGCTCCTGTCCCTCTGCACCAGAGGTAAATAAAGTACTTAAGACCTCTGTTGAGAAGGGGTGAATATCTATTTGTTGCTGCTCCTCCTTCAGGCACTCATCCCTCTCTGCCCCCCACTTAATTATTTTTTTTTAAGGTATGAATGGTATTTAGTGCCTCCGCTCCCAGGATCGCACAGGAAAGTGCCACGGGTGTGCCCTCACAGCTGTTCTCTCTTATTCACGTTGTGTGCAACAAAGCTGGAGCACTGATTCCAGCTTCCCTAGCAACCATTGTCCTCCCAGTGTCCAGAGCAGGGGAGCCATGAGGGAGCTGAGCAGGCAGGGAGGCACAGTGACCCTGGGGGCAGGTGGCACCTTGCACACCCAGGACCTTGAGTCCTGCGCCCGCAACGGCAGCGGGGGCCTTGCAGGCAGGAGAGAGGCTTTCCCTGGAGAATCCTAGTGGCTGTGCTTGCTTTCAGGAGGCTTTTAAGATCACTAGTGGGGCCTCTGGTGTGGTCAGTGGCTCACATGTGTGAATGAAGAAGGCAGAACAAGGGAAGTGAAGGGTCAGGGGCACATGTCCTATGAGGAGCGGCTGAGTGTGCTCAGCCTGGAGAAAAGGAGGTGCTGGGGGAAGATAATACCCTCTACACCTCTCTGGAAGGAGGCTGTAGCCAGGTGAGGGTCAGTTCCTTCTCCCAGGTAGCTCATGATGGAACAATGGGGAATGACCTGTTTTCTCAGGGCTTTACTGAAAGTTCTGCCAGACAAGGTTTAGGCTGGATATCAGGAAAAATGTCTCCATCTAAAGTGACAGGAACAAGCACAGGAACAGGTTGCTCAGGGCAGTGGTGGAGCCACCATCCCTGCAGGTGTAAAAAAGAGGAGTAAATGTGGTACCTGTGGGCATGGTTTAGTGGTGGAGCTGGCAGTGTTGGATTAATGGTTTCAGCTGATGGTCTTAGAGGTCTTTTCCAGACTAAATAATTTTGTGATTCCATGAATGATGGACAGCCCAATAAGTCTGCTATTCAGGAAGGCTATAAACCATGGCTAACATAAGGGATAAGTCAAACTCCAGTTCAAGACACTCAGGAACTGGGTACCCGGGCTCCTGTGGGAGTCCAGAGAGCTATTTCTCTGACCCTGACTTAGACGCTGACCTGTGGTCAGCTGAATCACTCTCTGGTTGTTTAGACATTTTTGTCTGCTGTGTGGGTGTCTGCATGTAAGCTGGGTGCATGGATGCATCCATGGTCAGATTGAAATCCCACACCACTCTCAGTTACATTGACACTATTGAAAGGTTTAGACCCACTTTTAGACCTATGGGATCCTTTTGGGCTTCCTTCTGACCCAGAAATAAGTGCTGCACTGCATTTGTAAGCCCATTTTTAGAAGACCAGGATATTCTGAAATATCTCAGATGACATTATTTGTCTATGAGTAGGCAACTGAACGGAGTGATAATTCCCAGAAATGAAATTGCCATGGTTTGGCTGCATGCAGGCACCTGGATTCAGGTTACTGACATCCACAAGATGTATTTTTTCCTCCCTGACTGTGAATCCCCATGGAAAGAGCTGGAAGGGTTGCTCAAGGATGTTAAACTTTGTACATTCAGGCTTGCTATTATCAACAAAAATTGCATTTTGCGGACTCTGAGTGTATATCACTGTGGGTGGTGTGCAGACAAATAACTCCCCAGGACCCAAACAAGACCCACCAATGAATTTCACATGGGCTACAAAACAACAGCTGCAGACATCACTACCAAGTAGAACTCAAAAAAAATGCTCAAGGGAAGCAGTGGGACTGTAAGCACTTCCCATGCCCCTGAGCATCCTGAATTTACTTATTTGGCATCCACTTGGAAAAGGAAGATACAGCCCTCAATGGGGAGCTGAGCTACATGGTAAATTGTGTCTTGTCCCACATCACAAGTGAATTTGACCCAGCTGAACACGGTTTAAAGGACACTGACTGTTCTGCTCTTTGTCGTGTCTGATCTATTTTTTAAAATGCTTATAATCCATCCTTTAATCCATTTTTTCTCTCTTCACACGGGTCCTTCCTCTCTTTCTTCTTTTTTCCTTTTTCCTTGTTTCCCTGCATGGATGGAAATGTTATTCACTGTTGCTGAAACACACAGACAGCTGAAAAATTGACACTGAAAAAGGACTGGAGGACTGAGTGGATTCCCATCATAGGAGTCCAGGAATCTTCTGGACAAACATAGTAAGAACTGCACAGTGTTTAATTTTATATTAATTCTGAGTTAAAGTCAATAGCTTACAGTTGGTTAAAATACCTTTTCTGAGGTGGTAGCCTGTGATGGGGGGCATCAGAAGACAGAATATTATACATTTCTCTTTTGTGTTTTCTCAATCATGTCTAGAAATAAAAACCGGGGTGTATTTCCAAGCTTGAATTTGACTTGAGGTTCTTGAGACAGTCCCTACAATGTCTTTCTTAAGGTGTTGAACAGCTCCTGAAAATCTTTACCAAAAGCCATGTTATCCTGGCTAAGGAGTGTACGTGCTGCAGCAACACACCTCTTCATCTTGCTATCAGTAAACTAAGGAGGTTGAGGGCAAGACTCAGGCCACCTGCTTCAGTAGGTGATAAGGAAATAAGCAGAACTCATGTCCTCCTACTGGAGACAGAAATTCAGAAAACTTGCACTCCTGCTTGGGGAGAAAAGAGTCACTCACTGGATTCTTCTGTGGCCCTAAGCTCACAAGAAAGGGACATTTCATTTCTTCAACCCTGGGGTGATTTTTGTGCAGCATCCCAGGTGCGTTTTCACCAATCATTCTCAAAGTTAAAACACCTACCCCACTCCTATTCTTGCTTCTACTCATTATGTCTTGTATCTTGTTTGTCCATCCAAGTATCACACAGTAAATCTGCCATCAAAAGAGGAAATTGCTTTCCCTTTACAAACTCCTAATATTTTTCCCAATTCTCTGCTTTCTAGTGACAGCACCAAGACCACAACTTCCTTTCTTCCTGTGGGAGGACACTCCCTCCAGCTCTGAATATGTGTCCTGTCCTTGTAAGCACTGACCATCTTTGTCTCAGCCAACAGCTTCATTACCAGCAATTTTGCTTTTCCTCCCGGATTATGGATGGCAAGACACAGTCATGCTAGGATTCCTACCAACTCCTACGGACCTCGCCTCCTCAGAAACACCCCCACCTGCCCTTGATGTCTCATAAACAACTACTTTTTAGCAGATCACTTAGCAGCTCCTAATCCATTTAGAGAGCACTTCATGGACATTGCATCACACTAAATTTTTAATCGAACTGTCATGAGCTGCAAAGTCGAAGCTTTATTAAAGTCTAAATATATTATATTCACATAGTCACCTTTATCATCCCAACTTTTTATCTCATCAAAGAGTGTTTGACAAGTCCTATTTTCTATTAGTCTGTGTTAACTGGCCCTAATTATATTCCCATGCATTAATTCTGTTTTGATTGACTCCTACATTCGTTTTTCCATTATTGTGATGAGATTATGTCAGACTTGCCACTCTAGAGTTGCTGGGGTCAGACCACTTTCTCTTTTCTAATACTGGCACATAATGAGAGCTCCCCGACTCCTCTGGAATTTCCCTAGTGCTACAGGAGTTATCCAAGACTGATGTCAAGGGGTCAGAAATTTCCTCAGCCAGTTCTAGGAAAAGTCTTGGCTGCAAGTTTGCAGATCCTGTTCATATAAAATGTGTTTATCCCTAGAAGAAGTTGCTTAACTTCCTTCTTGGTTGCTAGTAGAGTGGAAAATATTTCGACATCCTCGTGTGATATAAACACATCCTCTTCTTTCTTTCCAAACTCAGAGCAAACATATTTATTGAATATTTCTACTGTCTCTAAATCAGTATTCACTGTTTTTTTTCTGTCTCCACATGGTTGGCCCATGACATCGCTGACATTTATGATTTTCCTAATTAGCCTAGAAAAGTCTTTCCTGTTCAATAATTTGGATCTTTCCTTGCCACCTTTATCCTCTCCTTTCCTTTTTCTGTACTTCCTATCTTAAAATTTATACTGATTAGCATTTCTGCTTCATGTCCTTTCTTTACTTTGCTATTCTAGGGCTAATTGCTACCTTCATGTCAATGCTGAACTAAAAATGTCTGTTTGGCCAAAAATTGTTAGGATCTTTTTCTTGTGAAACCATAGGGTTTAGGGGCTTTGTAAACTCCCCTTAACACTACACATATAGATATAGATATAGATATACATATACATGTATTCATACTACACATATGTGTGTATGTATGTATGTATGCATATATATTTTTCCCGTGCTCAGGGAAGTTCATGCTTTCCCTCAGCTTTGGGAAGTTGTTTTCTGAAGTCACAGCACATGTCTTTTAGAGGGGGGCTTGTTTTTATTAGGTGTCACGAAAAGATTCCAGGGAGAACCATTTGGATGCACCCAGGCAAGCCCTTGGATGTACCTTCCAAGAGGTTTTGCACTCTGCAGAGATGGATGTAGCTGGATCAGGCTGGTCAGGAGTGGGAAAATTGTCCATCCAAGGCAATCAAACCTACAAAATCCTCATGTTTTCATCGTTTTTTTCTTACCACACCTTTTTCAAAATTGCCCCCATGTCTGCAGTAAGGCTCAAGTCTAGAGAGCTCTAGTCACAGAGGGTCACAGGTATTCTATAACAGTCTCAGGACAGCTCTGCTGATATGTAACATTTGATGTTGGCTGAACACAGCCATTTCATAAGATTCATTTGGAACCCATATTTGTGTGACCAAGAACTCCACCAGATGAAAATTCATTACAAGGAAAGGAGACACTAGGCAGCTGGAGGGGGAAGAGTTCTTTTACATTACCCACATGTGGAAGACAAGATAGATTTTGTTACTCTGAGTAGAAAAGGTTGTACCTGCTTGAAGGTTGCCTGACTCAATTTGTTGAATGATTCAGAATGACCTTAGGTGTTGATAATTCTGTCTCCTAAGAGATTTCCTAGGAATTCAAGCTTTTTACAGCTAATATGACTTTACCCAAGCTGTGTGTGTCTGAGGACTATTCAATAATGACAGTCAGTTTGGTTTGTTTGCAATCTCACTTTGTCTGTTCAGCATGTAAGGATGCCAGAAGAAGCTTTATCAGGGTTCAAGCTGAAAGAGTATGAGAAATCTTTGGCAAAGTGAGATGAAATTGTAGGTGAAATAACTATCATAAAGCAAGTTGTGGCTGACAGACACAGTTTTAGAATCATTACAGACAAAGTTCAGCACACTGAAGGAATAAAACCCAGTCAGCTCAGCCCTAGTCATTGAGTCTGAAATGGATGGTTTGAATCATGGTTAATTTATTCAAACTGGCTTTCCATCTTGATGTGATAGACAGGTATGATATGCCTATCCCCATTCGACATTTTAAATAGTTCTCACAATAATGCATCAAATTGAGTTCCATCACTGGTTATAATGCAGAGCATTGACCTGTGACATTTGAAATTAAATGACGGGAGCACAAACGCACTCATTCCTGGGTGATCAAGCTTTTCACACAGATGGAACGTTTTTGTTCCAGCAGCCATTTTGTTCCAGCCAGAGCACCCAGCTTGTGTCAATCACAATTCAAAGCAAAGGGAGCAATTCCTCTCAGAACATATAATTATGCTGCTGATCTCTTTACCTCAGGATGCTGTGGACAGTAAGAGATTACTTGTGCTTAAAAGATAACTGAGCAGGTTTGTGGAGGAGAGAGCTACTGCTGGTAAGCAAAACATGCTCACCTACCTCAGGATGTCTGTGTGATAGAAAGTGCTGGAGCCTGGCAGAGCACTCAGGAGAAATATCACTATATCCTTGCCATGTTTTTGTACTTTCCATGTGGGCATCTACTGCTGGCTATTTCCAGAAATAGGACAGTGTTATAATGGATTTTTTGTCTGTCTGAGTGCACCCATCCTTATATTTTTAATCAAACCCAGTGGAAATGCTTGACCATGATTAAAAAGGGAATGGGAATGGGCTGTGGATACCTAAAAGTTTGGCATGGCAGCTCTTCAACTGAGAGAGTGTCACAGGAGCTGATGTATAGCCGGGTGCAGTACCACATGAACAACAAAACAAACGTCCTCCTTGGGCTGGGATTTCATAGCTGAGCTTGCACTCTCCTTGCAGACACGATCTTAATGGTGAATGAACTTCAGGGTAGACTGCATTTGATGCAAGATAGCAGTCATTATTCAAGCTGACATTGACAAAATGACAGAGTGGTAAAGTAATGGCACATTCTTTGATATTGCTCTCAGGGTCAGGGTGCTCACTGCTGTAGGATGGCTTATCGATCTGGCTTGCCATTTTTAGAGACCAGACAAGATGTCAGAAGGAAGTTGCGACTGGTGAATAACAAGAATTAAAGGATTTTGCATTGATTCGTGGCCTTCACAAAGCATGGACATACAGGTTTCTTAGGGTCTCTGAACAAATGGTTCTGAAACTTGTGTACCTCCCACATGATGATTCCGTGGATAGGAGGTGCTTTGACAGCCAGCAACTTTCTTATTACTGCTGTCATAATTTTATTCCTCTGAGCTTCCAAGAATGCTACATACAGGGATGGATTTCATTTTGAGGCCCGTTGTGACACAAAAGGGCAGCTCTGATTTCATAGCTACATGCATTCCTTTGGAGAATGAAGGTTTATGCAGAGTCTTGGTGCACAAGGAGGATGCCAAGCCAAATGTATTTTTAGCTGCTCAGCCAGCTGGGTTTCTTGTGTCTATGAATTCACTGCTTTTCCCCACAACGATGAACAGAAACACCAGTCTTGTAAAAGTTCTCAGGAAAATATCTGTAAAAACTGGTGAACCCGAAGGTGCTGTGAAGATCCCAAACTTCCTTTGGAGCCCATCCAGCAATGGCAGAAACACTTCAGTTTTACAATTATTCCCTCTGAGGAGATGGAGGAGATGGTGTATCCAAGGAATTGTACTTCAGTGAACTTTCAGTGTTTTTTGAGAGCAGTCTGTTTTCCCAAGCATCAGCTAGAGAGGACCAGTGCTGTCCATGAAGCCAGCCAGGAATGAGCTTGAGGCATCCATGTGGACATTACGGATGCGCGGCCCAACGGGAACAGGCTGAGCAGCTTTGCTAAATACTCAAAGCAAAATGTGTGCTGCAGAGTCTAAAGCCTTCTAGTCAACACCTTCATAAATACACACCAAGCTGCAAGCTCTATTTAAGCCCAACTCCATAAACATCCTGGCACTCTGTGTCCTTTTCAACAGTTCATTGATTAAAAACAGATGACATTTGGTTTTGATCATTATTTATTTTTCACAGTTTGATGCAGTCAACAACAAGGCATAAAGACGCATCCTTTTTTAGCAAACATAACAGAGGCATAAAGGGAAATATATGACTGAATGAAATTCTTTGTTGTTTTTTTTTTTTTTTTAAGGTATTCCTATGGGGCTTGAAATCTAGTCTGGAGAAGTGGTAAATTATTTCAACTGAGGTGCTGGCTTCAAAATTCAGATTGTTTGGGTATCAAAAGTCTGAGGCTGACTTACAATACCAGAGAGATTTCATCCGGGTATTTTTCAGAGGTCTGGGGGAGAGATTCACCTAGGCTTTCTAGACACAGATGTGGTCAATGTGACCACATTACTTCCAGGACATCAACAGCGTCTACATAAAAATTATCACTTTGGACAAAATGTGTCCCTACTGATGGGATTTTTCCAAAATGCAGTGATGATGCACTGCAAGCAACAGCAGGGTAATGTGTCAGGTTGATTGAATCAAACTGTGTGTTCACAAGGTGAGCTGGGATCAGGACTCAGGGAGCTCACTCTGACACAACCAGCAGCAAGGTCAGGAGGGGCCCCAGCTTTGCTGGACCAGAAAATGAAGCTTCAGGGTAGCCATGAGGTTCCCAGATGTGACAAAGTCACTCCAAAGAAGCCGTGAAGCAGAGCAAGCAGAGCTGACTTTCTGTGTGCATGGGTAAAGCTGAAACAGCAGCAGAGCTATCAACTTTCAGGTCTTAGCAAGGTTGGGTGTTGTTCACGTTTCCTTGGCTGGGCAACCTTTAAGAAAATGGATTTTTCAAGTGTGATATAAACAAAGCCCAAAGAAAATTGTCCTGAATGGTCCATGTGGTGCCTTTCTTTCTTCCCATCCTATCAGCCGGCACTGGGATAAATAAAGGTCCTGTGTGGAGAAAGTAAATACGATCTGAGCAGGAAGAAAAGAAAACTATTTGCCCTTGATTTTGCAGACTTTGCAGGCCTGTCTGCAGAGTTTGAGCAGGGGTTTGTACAGGTCTGGAGTGCTGACCCCAGCCAACTGAATCCTTTGCTTTATTGTATCAGCTCTGGCAGAAACAGACCAAGGCACATCAGCCCACTCACTCCTGGTCAAACGTGTGCGCAGCAGATCAAAGCAGGACAGACACTGCCTGTTGCTTGCCAAGAGGGCCAGGTGGCAGAAAGATTCTCACATGTCAGCAGGCACTAGGAGAAGTTTGGGAAATGTTAATAGACAGCTGATGTCCTAGTGGAGGTCTCAGGCTGCAGCTTTCAGAAGGTCACTGCACCTTCAAGCACAGCTGCTGCAGAGTCAGGGGCGCGTGCAGCTGGGTGGGATACAGGGACACAAGGATAAAGGGCTGAACAGAGGTGTACCCGTTTTCCTGGAGTGGGTCAACAGAGAGAAGATGACCAAAGGCTGGTTAGGAGTAGAGACAGATGGCAAAGACAGAAATATGAGTCCTTGTACCCATAATAATCAGCTTTGTGTTTCTTCAAATCACAAACAAGTGCTTAAAGAGGAACTCATCCTCTTTCCTGGTTTGCTTTGGTGGTCTGGAATACACTCCAGGAATTGCTTCCAGTGAGCCGTCTGTTTCTACACTCAGCTTGCAGAGTAGTCAATGCCCCAGATCTTAGTGGAATTTAAATGGAAAAAGGGCAAAAAGGCTAATCCAGGGAGGGAACCAGGAAGACATTTAGAAGCAGGAACATGGTAACGCAAAATCACTGTTCCCAACAACACTTTCAGTCTCCTCCCTAGGACCAAGTACTAAATGGGACAGAGAGCTGCTGTGATTTGGCTTCTGCTCCTCATATGTTGAATTTTATTTTCCTATTTAATTTTTTATTGTCTTTTTTTCTTTTTCATTTGGGAAGTGACCCAAGAAACTGTGTTTCCCACATAGCCATTTCAAAGGAAATTTGATGCTGCAACAAGGACCCTGGGGGAAACTCTTTGGGAAAACAGCACCAGCTCTGTCCTGCATTCTTCTTTTTTTTTTCCCTAGGAAGCAAAGGAAAAAAAAAAAAAAAAAGAAGGGGAAAGGGAGAGGAGCCCTCAGTGTGGGGAGACGTGAAGCTGGGGGAGATTGGGTTTCAGAAAAGCAGGCGACGTGGCTGCTTCATCCTGCTGCTTGAGCCAAGGACTCTCAGCCTTTACTCAGCCACAGAAATATCTCACTCTTCAAAGCTGACACTTTTGTGATCCCTTTTTTTTGTCCCTTTACCTTCTTGTCCGAACCAGAAGGCTCCATAAAACCTCTCCTGATTTGACGCAGCCTTCCGTGAAGGTTTCTGGACATCTTCTTGCCTTCCCTAGGACGCGGAAACTTTGGTGGGGAAAAGCCCCTGCTGCACACTGTGTGACACCGTGGTCAGGCACCCCCTGGCAGCCTCCTGGAGATCCAGAGACAGAGCTGCTTATGTCAGGGCTTGGCACTTTCAGGTGAAGTATCCTCATGCACAGCACACCTCTAAGTCTGCCCCCAGAGCAAAGATCTCAGTGTTTTACGGGGTCACAGATGGATTGCTCAACACAGCAGTAATCGGGGCTCTGAGGACACTTCTTTCAGTATCCTGAAAAAAAAGGATCACCCTCCTGAACGGCATCAGGGTGCAAAATGATCTCTCCCAGTTGTGCTGAAGTTGGCTGGGATTGGAGAAAGGAGGAAAAAGCCTTTCCCCAGCAGGTGCATGTCCAGCTGTTTACTCTGCCTTTGATAACTAAACCAAGGCTATGATCAAAGCTGCTTGCCGTGAGCATCTTCCCCAGCCTCTGAAATGCAGCTTTGCCTTGCCAGCTTGGAGAGACACAATACTGAAGGCTGGGATGAGCCAGTGCAATTGGTGAGGGATATCCTGTTTCTCATGCTGGTCAGGTGAGCAAAGAGGCAGACACCAAGTGTTTCCACCTGAGCTGCTCCAGCCATGCAGCTGCTGGGCAGGCTGGGCTCAGAGAACCCTTAGGTCACCAGCTCCAGCAGTGCCAGGAGGGTCAGTGGAACTGATTCCCAAAGGCTGCAGGAACAGACCCTTGTCTCATGCCCTGCAGGGGACTCTGACCCAGTGGGTCAAGCAGGACCAGAGAAATGGATGTATTTCACCAGCCAGATCACTGCCATTCCATTTTGTGGGATGGGAACAGTAGTAGTGCTGCCCCAGTTGTACACAAATGCCCCGAAGAATGCAATAGCTGACTAAATAGTCATATTTGTAGTCTTCTCCCCCTATCCTTCACACTCATGGTAACCCAAAGAGCACTGCTGACTGATGCTGCCAGACTGGTGGGATTTAGTCCCTTCAAGCAATGAAAGCAAAAGCTCATTTGTACATCCTTGTACATCCTGGATGCATTTACTGTCTCTCCTTCAGAGTGCTCCTTCCCCGTGGCTGGGAGCTGTCTGGCAGAACAACATCAGGAATCACCTCCCAGATCAGTGCAGGTCAAATCCTCATCCTCTTGCACAGAGTGAACTGAGAAGTGCTGCAGCAACAACATTTGTGTCCCACGAGCCACTTGGAGCAGCATCCTTGAGTCCCAGGGGGTGTCTGAGTGAGAAGGTGACCAGGCCTGGTCCCCAGCTGTCCCTCACTGTGCCATCATGATGCTGGCACCATGTCCAGATGACACAAGGGTGTCCAGATCCACCACTAGCACACTGCATGTCACAGGGATGTCACAGCTCCTGGGCAGCTGAGCCCTGATCCTGTGGAAAGGAAGTGCTAATGGAGGCCTGAATGAGATGTGCAATTTAGTTATTCCCCTTTAGCATTCCCCTTGTCCTCTCAGCCTGTCCAAAGAGCCACTGTAACTCCTTACAAGCTCCTCAAGGTCTACTCAGGCTCTGAAATTCCCCCAGGCTGGCAGTCTGCCCCTATTCACCACAAAGTACTGAAAGGCCAAACCTGCTCTGCTGCAGCTGAGCTGTCTGCCCATTTAACAGAAACCTAGAATACTTCAGGTTGGAAGGGACCTTTAAAGGTCATTTGTTCCATGTCCCCTGCAGGAACTTCTCTCACTGGATCAGGTTTCTCAGAGCCCTGTCCAACCTGGCCTTGAATTTTTCCTGGCATGAGACATCTACCATCCCTCTGGGCAATCAATGCCACTGTTTCCTCACCCTCATTGTAAAGAATTTCTTTATTGTATCTAGACTGAATATCTCTTCTTTTTGTTTAAAAAAACTCCATCTGCCCTACTGCTACAAGAATTCCCGCAGCATGGCACACTTCCCTGGGCAATGAGACTGCTGGAAATGTCTGCTGGGTAAGGAGGCCATCACTAAATCCCAGTCCTCCCTTCCATGACCCATACTGGTGCCCCGAAGATGTGACTGTGTAATTCCACATTTCCATTGGTCCTCTTGGGCTGAGCATCACACAGCGTGTGCAGGTGGCTCGAGGTGGCAGACCAGGAGGCTGCAGGCTCCATGGACAGTGCTGGTCCTGTCTAGCTGATGCTTGGGGAAAAAGACTGTTCTCAAAAAACACTGCAAGTTCTCTAAAGTACAATTCCTTGGATACACCACTCCTCAGAGGGAATAATTGTGGCCACAGAGACACGGGATGTTCCTCTGCCTGTGTGAGGTTGTTCTGGGTGTGCACATGATTTCCCAGGGTGAAATCCATTGTTTATGCTGGGATTCAGCTCAGCCACTCCAAGCAGTGCAGCCTGACTGACTTCATTTACTTTCCCTCCCACCCAGACAGTGGACCCTGGCTCTGCTCCAGAGCAAGGGACACGTTCCAGAATGGAACAAGATTGTCAGTGTCCAGCACAATCTCTTGCCCTTGGCAGAGGATTCTAGATAAGATCAGCAATTTTTTTTTTGCCATGTATAGATTCATTCATCGAGGAGAGACAGAGATCCATGAGATTCATTTCACGGATGGCTCCAAACAGCTGTGGCTCAGAAGCAGCTTTCAAGTGCCCTCAGCCTGGTTGTATCTGAGTGAGTGTCCTGGAGGCCTGATTTGCTTTCTAATCCATCTACATGTATGTTTCAAACATATTGCCCTCTCAGCTTCTCCATCTCAGTTTATTTCCATATCTTATTGCATATTCCCAAATGATGTTGAATAACACGTCTGTGATATTACTTTTTAAGTAACCTTAATTGTCTGATTTTGATTTGTGTTTAAATTGCACTTTCCCCTGCAACCTGAGAGGCATCAGAATTATACACACAGGGTTTTGTTGAAAAGTATTTTTGTGTGCTCATTTGGCAAGCCCTCCTGTTGGAGGGCACATGCACGAGGGGGCAGAATTAAAGCTTCTGGGAAAAGATCAACTTCTGAATTTTCTGAGGCTTATGAGATTAAAACCTCACATTTAACGTCTCATTGAAAGAGAGCTGTCAGATTCTATTTCATATAAGATGTTGTTTTTCCGAAAAGTGCTTTTTACAAAACATATGGCCAAGGTAATTGTTTGGGGCTTGGGGGGTGGGAGTGGGGAGAGGGAGTTATTCCAGGGAAGGCGTAGCTTTTCAACAGCTCTGACCTGAAGAATCAGAGCCCTCAGCCAGTGCATGAAAATGAAGCTGAGTTCACAGCGCAGCGACGTTCGCTTTCCCGTTTCCTTTGCCAGGAGGGAGAGAAGCAAAGGGAAGCAGGCTGCTCAGAGGAGAGAGCCATGCAGTGCCTCAGCACAAGTCTCAGACACCTTCCATGGCTCCAGATCCACCTCAAGCAGACCTGAAAGACTGCAACCCAACTGGCACAGGCCTGCTTGCACATGGGTGCATTTAATGAGCAACACACTTTGTTCATTACATGCCTTCACTTTAAATCATAAAAGATTTCATGAAGGCTTTTCCTTTCCAAACATATGTAGATTAGTCGCTCCCCTTTAAGGTGGCTTTTGTGTGTACAGCAGAGAGAAATGTTCAGCCAGGCTGAAGCTCAGGGCTGAGATCAGTGGGAGCTTTCGTTAATTGAATTACTGTTTTGTGGCAGAATGTTTTAAAAATAAGCGGAAATGTCCCACATACTTTTTTGGCTGAGAGATCAAATGTATCCAAAGGAATTCAATAATATTCCTACATCTGTGAGTCCTGTCTGTCCCTGGAGGAAAAAAAACCCGTCAAATTCAACCTCCACCATTGTTTGTGTTCATTATATTCCCTTATCGTCCTTTTTGGCTTGTGGGCAGCAGGGGGGAACTAGCAGAGTTCCTCGGGCCTCAAATGGAAACATATAGAGTCATATGCATATCACAAGAGCAGGAAGGACAGTATCAGAAGAAAAGACTCTCCACTATTCATCTGAATAAGAGCCGTGATTTGCTTTGAAGGCATTCACCTCCCCCATTGCTTGCTTTTCTTGTGAACACTTATTGTGGCAGAATCCAGGCTGAAAAGGTGCAGGTAAAAAAAGGAAAGCACAAGGTGAGATTCTTTGAACCAGCATTTGCATGCAGAGCCACATGTGGATATGAATTTTCAGGCAAGTGTATCTCTAGATGCGTATTGGCAGGCAAATCCCAAAGCAAGTACTTGCACTTATATGAACTGATGAGGATTTATCTAAGAATTTGCTGGCAAAAGAACACTCATGTGAGCGCTTATTCAGAGATACACTTGCAGGGAAATACTTGTTCACAGGCTTGTTCACAAATGCCTTAGCTGGAAATTCATATGTAAATACAGGTGCTACCATCTCTCCATGTATGCCCAGGGAGCGAAGGTGTGATCATGTACAAGTGAGCAAGGCAAGCAACAAGCAAATGAAAATACAAATACGAAGGGAGAAGAAAATGGCATTTGTCACTCATGCAAATGGAGCTGGGTCCTCATGCAAGGTCTGTGTGAGTGCACAGCCTGGGACACTGGTGAGATCACACGTGCAAACAAATTCAGACAGGGCTTTCCTGCGGCAGAGGCTCATGCATGTTGGCAATGCAGTCAAACACAAACACATATTCATTCTCCTGACCAATGCTCAGGCAATCAGGTATTAACTGATTTTATGGTGGCATGGGAAAACAAGACCCTGCCAGTCAGCCCTTGGCTGGCTGCTTGGACATTCAGGAGTCCTCTGTGAGAGAAGGAGGAGGAACAAAGTCACATATCTCACACCCAAAGAGAAATACCCTTAGCTCTACACTAAACTCATAGAGAAAGAGCCCAGGTGGAACAGCCTTGCCAATTCCTGATCTTGGGATGTCAAAGCAAAAAACAGGAATGGCATCAAATCCATCTTGGATATACTTGGCCTCCTTCACCAGAAAAATTGTATTGGACACTTCTGCTTTTTCTTAAAATGTTCTGCCACTAAACGGCTTAATCTCCCTTTGACATCAGCTCTTAGCTTCAACATCAGGCCAGGATTTATTTAAACTGCCTTAAATGGACATTGCCAGGCTGGAAAGAAAAATAATTATACGAAACAACTGATACTTTCAAAGCAGAGAACTTCTCACCCTGTGCCCCTAAAACAGACTCTCCTGCTTAGCTTCTTGTAGCATGGGATTTATCAAGGAAATAGGGAGGTGAATCCCCTCTACCAGAAGGCTCCATTGCAGACAGACAGCACCAACCAGTGCCTTTTCACTGAACATAAAGGGCTTCAGGCAGCTGCAAGCAGCTGAGCACTGGTCACAGCTTGTTGCTGATTTAAAGCCATTGGGTCCTATGTATCTGCACAGGAAAGTGTGCTGTACAGCTGCAGAACCAGCATGGCCCTGTCTGCCAGCACTGCCACCTCCCCATGAGCACCCAGTCCTGCTGGAGACCTGTGCTGCATGGAAAGCTGCTTGTGGTGGGGTTGGCTGGAAGAGGGAGAGGGCGATGGGGGCAGAAATGGAGGCTGGATCTGGCTTTGGAATAACCCTCCTCCCCACATGGTGTCTCCATCTATCTCCCTCCTTCCATGAAGCTCTGCTTTCCATCTCCTTCCATGCGGACATCCACCTTGTAAGGCAGCCCCTGCGCCCACCTCACGCTTGCCCAGTGCCTGCAGGGCTGCAGGCTGCACGCACACCTTTGCTGTCATCAGACACGCAGCCCCTCGCACGCCCCGTGTGGAAACCGCCAGCCAGGCTCCCCGAACGCGAGCCTGGGGAGCTGTAAAAAGGTAGATGTGTTTTTCAGGAACACGAGCAGCCCAGCTGAGCAGAACTTCAAGGGGGCCACTTCTCACTCCTTTTCATTTCCACTCCGAAGAGTTCCTGAATGATGTCCGGTGGGAATGAGCTCGCCAAGAAACATGCAGCTGAGCTGCTGTCGTGAGGGCTGTGTTCTTCACGCCATAAAACCCGAGTGGGGGAGCCGTGTGAGAAGCTAAGACCCTCACGCACAGGCTGTAATGTTCTCTTCTGCTTTGAAGCAGATTTAGGGCTGGCTCAGCCTCCCTGGGGGCTGGAGGCTGCTGCTTATCCCTGCAGCCTAGCAGCAGCAATAAGCAGCTGAATGTCCTCAAGCCTCTTTGCAGAGAGCAGAGAACAATCCTCTTCCTCCAAAGTGGTGGCTGCAATCAAGGAATCACAGGATGGATTGCCAGAGAAAACCACTCGCTCTGACAAGTTTTGGACCTGAACACTTCCCCCCTACAAGGCCTGTTGCCACCTCCTCATTCTTGCTCCACTCTCATGGCAAGGACTGCCTTGCAGGGCACCCTGGATGGCAGCTGGGTACTCTGTGTCCTCCCCACAACTTGTCTCCAGGCAGAGGTCTTCTGGACAGAATTGCACAGGATTTTGGAGAGGTGGATGCTGTCTGGATCCCTTGGAATTTCCCAGCTTTACACAGCATAAACTTCCCTTCAGTTTTTCCTGTACATAGGGCAGTTCTGGGGCTCTCCTCTCCTCTCCTCTCCTCTCCTCTCCTCTCCTCTCCTCTCCTCTCCTCTACACAGCACACGAGGCACAGCCCTGCTGCTGGCCAGGGAGGAGCTCCTGCTCCCACGTCCCTGTGTTTTGGGAATGCCACTGTCCTGCACCACCCCCCTGGCCTGGAAAATCCAGGGCTGTGGGCAGAGGATCTGAGCAATGCTCCATGCTGGAGGATCCCAACCCAGAGCTCAGGAGGGACCCTGAGGTCCCCAAGCCCTGGACATGCTGGGGGTGAAGACAGGGATGCTCCTGCTCTGCAGAGAGACAGCCCTGTGGGATCTCCCATCACCTGCTCCCACTTTGTCGCTCTCCCAACAGTCAAATATTTATGTCCAAAGTCGACATTAAAATTCAAGGAAAGCTAAATAGAAATTAAATTGTGTATTTGGAGAGGAAACAAGTCCCGTAAGGTGAGCGCTGCTGGGCCTGGTGATTGATGGCTGTTTATTTATCTGCTACTGCCAAATCCTGCAAGGAAGACAGAGTGGGAAGGGAGAGGGAGCCACTGGAGCTGGGCTCTGAGGGTGGAACAGCACTGGGAACCGTGGCAGTGTCCAAGAGGGGAGCAAACAGCTCCAGGGATCCCCAGAGTGTCTGAGAGCAGAGCAGGGCAGCCCTGCCTGGCTGCAAGGGCTTGGCTGCACCACACAAACCTTTGGAATCCAAGTGTTTGGATCGACACAGGGCAGACCCCAGCTTCTCCCTGTCCCACTTGCTCATCCCTCCATGGCTCTGAAATCACCCCTGAGCACCTGAGGAGATGGCACTCAGTGCTCTGGGCTGGTGACAAGGTGGGGATCAGGCACATCAGGAGAGGCTGAGAGAAGCAGAGACCTTGCTGCCTTCTTTTCCTTTTTCCTTTTTCCTTTTTCCTTCCTTTCATTTCTCCTCTCCTCTCCTCTCCTCTCCTCTCCTCTCCTCTCCTCTCCTCGGCAGAGCTTATCCCTTTCTGACATTTATTTCTGATCCCTTTATCTCTCCCAGTCTGTGGCTCAGTAGGGTATGCCTGGACCAGGGTAGATGCATAAACCCCTGGTTATCTGAAAACTCACCCATGGGGAAAGGGGATTTTGGAGGAAATTCAGCTCTGGGTGTTTGGGTTACTGGCTTTGCTGCTTCCCAGCTCCCTGCACTCAGTGGTCACCACAACACACACTGATAGCAAAGGACCATCCAGGGCTCAGGAGCAAATCCTGCTTTGACCATGGAAGCCAGCCACATACTTCTACAGCCTACCTAGGGGGCTGCAGTAACAAGCAGCTACAAATGTGTGACTTTTTTCCACCAGATGCAGCTACTTGAAAACGCAGCATCTAATTTGCACTTGTCATTTGGGATATCTCTTGTTTGTTGAACACCTTTGATGCAGATTCACCCTGTCTGTCGAACACCCTTGTATGAAGAAGAAGTTATTTTCCTCATTCCCTGGAGGTATCTCTTCCTCTAGACTGGCTGTGAAAGGAGCAGACAGCAGTTACAGTGTAAATCAGAGCCATGGCATTAGCACAGCAAAAAATTGGTGGGATGAGCCCTACCCTCTGTGTCAGATGGGAGGTCACCCCTATATCATGCTGCCTGCCCTTTCTCACTGTCTATAAAAAGAACATTTTGATGGCTCTGGTACACTCACATCTCAGGTGTTACACTTGGTGCCTAGGAGTGACAGAGGAAGAGGAGACAAAAACGGGATTTTCAATATCTTTTCTAGGGTAGAAGGTTAAAGAAAAAATGTGACAAATCTCAGAGTTCCCCATATCTGCTGGGATGACCTCTCCTGCCACAGGGATGGCTGGATATGACTTGTACCCACCCCTCAGCCACTCTGGTGTGCAAGATACTGTTGCACTATCATCCACTGAGGCTCGTTCCATGGATGTGACATAAAAAATCTGCTTTGACTATTGAAGATAAATGTGCTGCCAGTCCAGAGAAGCCAGCATGCCTGTTCTGTGTCCTCTGCAGGGGAAATTCTGGTGCCCAGCTCTGCACAGAGGCGCAGGCTGCCTGCACAAGAGGCGTCTGCAGCACAAGTGCCAGTACTCACACTCATGACCTTCTGCCCAGCCAGGTCTGCTGGAGATCTCTTTGCTTTATTGACGAGAGCAGAGATTCCCTTAGAACAATTAAAAGAGTTGCTGTAGGCACAAACAGTGTAGACCTACAGTGGTCCTTCAGGTCCTGTGCAGAAACTGGAAGACTGATCAAGTCAGAGCCCAAGGAACAGTTTTTCACTCAATTAAAGTAGTTTAAAATGAAATTGTGTGTCCTCAAATATACCTACCATAGTTAATCTCTCAAATGCATGTATTAGATACATTCAGATGGGCTGTCTAAGTTGATAACAGACTTGGGGAATGACCTCAGGTTGAACTGCAGGGAAAAGAAATTGTTTCCTCATTAATATCTCAGCAAAATAAATGTCAAGTGGAAAAACAGTTTCTGTGTAATCAATCTTGGTTCACAGACATTGTGCTCTGACAATTCCTCTCATGGAAAGGAATATATTTCCCATAGATCTGTAGTGTTTCATACATTACAGCTTTCATAATATCAAAAGCTAGTGCTTAGGTTACATTGAGATTTTCTTTCTAACCCTTTGGTTTCACATGACCATAATTCTCTGTAAAATTTCTCTGTTCAGACTAAAACTTTCACACTTTGTATAGGGCAAGAAATGATGGTTTTTCTTTCACTGAAGAAAATCCTTTTAGCTATCTTTGATTTATTAGAATGTGTGTAGAGGAGAATTACACTTTTATGGCTTTTTAAAATGTATTTTTCTTCTTGGCAACTAGCAAAGCTAGGAAAGGCCTTTTCCTAACCTATTTGGCATTTTCCTTCCCAAGAAGCTAAGCTTTTGCAGGGAGTGGACTGGGGAAGTCATGTACAAGAAAAACAGCCATTGAAGGATCACCTCTAAGGATGTTTAGCTTACAGACAATAGGATTTTGGGGGGAAGGGAAAAGAGACCAGTTTACACCTATTTCTTGCAAGAAAACATTGTGTACAGCACATGCTGCTGGGGCTGGGCACTGGGTTAAACTGGTCACTGGGTTAAGGACAGGAATGTAAGTTTAAGTGACAAGACAATCTCCCTCAATTGCAGAGTGGTGGTGCATCTCTATTTGCAGTCTTACTGGGTGGTGTGATTTGGATTCTGAAGACATTCACTTTTGCTGGTTTTTCTCCCAAAAATGTTCTGTCTGTGAAAGTCAAATGGTGAGGCAGAATCTCTTGTATAATTGAAAGGAAGCACTTTCTCAACTTCACCTTTATGCTGCAATGTGTGAAAACATGGCTTAGCAAGACACTAAAGTTTCTCCAGATTCAGATTCTGAGGCTGGTTCCCACCTTCCTCTCTACCCAGCTGCTCATGGTAGAGTCAAGTGGTTCCTAAATCATTGGTCAAGTAGTCCCTGAGGAAGGGTCCTTCTGTGCTCCAGCCACGTGCCATTGCTGCCCTGGATTTACAGGCCCTGGGCATAGAATCACAGATTGGCTTGGGTTGGAAGGGTCCTTACAGATCATCTCATTCCAACCCTCCTGTCATGGGCAGGGTCACCTCCCACTAGACCAGGTTGTTCCAAGTTCAATCCAGCCTGGCCCTGGACGCTTCCAGGGATGGGGCAGCCACAGCTTCTCTGGGTAACCTGTGCCAGGGCCTCATCACTCTCACAGGGAAGAATCTGTTGCTAATAACTAGTCTAAATCTCCCATCTTTTAGTTTAATGCCATTCCCCTTGTCCTATCACTCCAGACCTTTGTGAAAAGTTCCTCCTCAGCACCCTTGTAGCCCTCCAGGCACTGGCAGGTGGTGTAATGTCTCCCCAGAGCCAGTCTGAACAAGCCCCACTCTCTCAGCCTGTCTCCACAGGAGAGGTGCTCCAGCCTCTGATCACCTGGCATCCTCTGGACCCATTCCATTTATGATGAGATGTGAGTGTCACAGAGCTGGATGCAGTATTCCACATCATCCTGCTCTTGTCCCTGACCCATCGTGATGGATATGTGGAGCCAGGGACACTGGGAAGAAAACACCTGCAAGGCCTGCGGAATACTGAGGTGACTGAAAGAACCTCAATATTAAAAATATGGGATTATTTTTAACCAGTGTCACGCTGCCCATGCAAACTGGCTCACGTGTTTGAGCACCAGGCATTGCCACCTCTGTGAACCTGCTGATTTCCAGGTGGTAGCAGAATACAAGAGAAATCCAAAAAGCTGCACCGTGCTTTCTTCTACTCTCATTTTATCTTACTGAGAGAGGCTAAGAAAATGTCATGCAAAATCCCTGTGTTAATGTGACAATAGGATTATAGATCCTTTCAGTGAAGGATGGCAGGAAGTGGAGAGGTCAATCCCATCTCAGCCACATTAATTTGTAGCCCCTATTTGTTGTGCTGTCTGCCTCTAGTCCTGGAGACTGTGGCAGTTAATTCCAGGAGAATTTCCAGCAGACCTCATGGAATCTTAGCTGAAAAGCAAGTTTCTCACCACCACTGGAATTTTTAAAGCACAGGGGAATTTGGCCTCCACTTCTTGCCTTGCTTTCTGACCTGTGCAATAGTGTTGATCTCACCTTCTTAACCCATTTCTTCTATTTGTCCTACATATCCCTTGCAACCACTCAGAGACTGGATTCATCCTACTACCTCGGAGCATTTTCCTCTGAGATCTCTGCTTTCTGCGCAAGAAAATTCTAGCTGGCATTTGCCATTCATTGTAACTAGATCCAGGCATTGCCCTATTCAACACAGTTGGCTACCCCACAGAGATTTCCTTCACGTCATGATATTTGTCTTTGGAAATTTTAGTTGTAGACCTGTTGTCACTGCCTACTGCTGTTTGAATTTAAACTAAAGCTGACAGGAATTGTTAGATCTCAGGCTGTTTTCTGCAAAGTTCTTCTACATAATCCTTTGCTACCTAGTAAAAATAAAATTTCAGACAGCATGGCAACACTAATATCTCCGCTTTTGGGGGGGGAAAAATCTGCCATCTGCCTGTTCTCAACAATATTGTCTGTCTTCAATGATTGGGCTGGAAAAATCTATTAAATTAAATGGATTAAGTGTGCACATTGCTCAGGGGCTTTTGTTTGGATGCCTCCAGACCCGAGACCCTGTATCATGCTGATTTAAACTCGAGGGCAGTGAGGCATTGTAAGGCCATTGGTGGGCAATTTGGAGCAAGATGTAAGACTACAGGTGAGCTACACAATTTTCCCATGCATGTTTAAAGCATGAAGTACAAAGACCTTCCCAAGATAATGCTATTCCTGAGACTGAGAACTGTTGGTATTTATTACCTGTAGAAATAACCCTGAACAAAACTAAAGGCCCATCAACCAGGCTTTGGGTCTTATTGAGATGGAACTTTCTGTATTTTCTTTTGGCAGGAAGCTGCATGTCTTAATGCCCTGGTCCTCCACCCTTGCAGCATCTGACCCTAAATCTGTGGGGTGACTCAGAGGGTTAATGGTGAACCGACTTGGGGCCCTTCACTGTACATTTATACAGCCAAAGAGACTGGTTCTTAGGGAATATAGGCTCTACAGTCAGGTAGGAACACATTTTAAGACACCGGGTATTAAAAGTATATTTACAATATAATAAGCCAGGCTGTATATTTCAAAGATCAATGGGAAGGGGCCACTTTTGGTGATGTTTGAAGTCTATCTCCTGGGCTGTCACATATATTCAAAGAATGCCTGCTATACATTTAGATCAACCCCCATCCCAAATGGAGGGGAACGCAGCTCTCTCCCCATATGGGGCTAATCTCCGGGAAGGCAGCACGAGCACATGGTACCAATTCCTACACACTTTGGTCCCTTAACTCAGTCCTGAAGGCAGGGAGCTGAGATGGGGGCAGGGGTGAAAGTCTGGTGTCACCCATTTATCACACAGGAGAGGGGTGCTGCTCACAGGCGATGAGTTTCCCTTCCATAACGGGGGAGAAATATGAGAGGACTGATCCCAGGGAGAGACACCTCAGGACAGGAGTGGCCTCCTGATGGAATTGCAGAAACTGCAGCTCCCTTCCACTTTGTGGGACAACAGCAGGAAGGCAAATAGAACCCAGAATGAGCTCCACCTCTCTGCACAGCTTTATATATATATATATATATAGTGGGCACATATATATATATAGTGGACATATATAAATAGCAGACATATATATATATATTGTGGACATATATATATATATGTTGGACATATATATATATATGTTGCACACAAGCAACACTGTGGAGGGAGAAGTCTGCCTTGAGTGCAGCAGGTCTGCCTGCGCCAGCAGAGCTGCCCTTGCAGCCCAAAGGGGCACACAGGAGCCAGACTCAGCACTGCCCTGCACATGCAGGCTGCAGGTGTGAGAAGCACTGCTGGTGCTGGAGGATGGGTAAAGACAGTCCTGGCAGGAGGGAAAATGATGGGTAAAGGAACGTGCCTTCTGTGGCAGGAGGGATCCTGCAGTGGGGATTGCACTGGGAGACCTGGATGAGGACAGAAACATTTCAGGGCGAATTAAAATCCAAGCTTTTAAACACAATGTTATTTCTTGGAAGTTTCCCAGAGCTGTTACTATATTTTTTTTTCTCTGTTATATTAATAAAGTAAATCCTGGTTTAGGCAGTCTTGACATTTTTTGGTTTTTTTTTAATCTTGTTTTCTTTTATGTGGAAGAAAAAAGTAAAAAGAGAGAAAGAGTAATAATACAAGAGAGATAGATCAAGAACTAATGTTAAGGCACCCAAGCTTGAAAAACTGACATTTTCAAGGGAACATCAAAACTAGGGAAATGAGAGTGATCTCGCTTAAAATTTTGAAACAATACATTGTGCTATATTTTTTTCCAAACTTTGTTGATTTTTTACTCTTCTAGTTGCATTACAGAAAAATGTTTTCCAGGACAAGCCATGATGAGATGAGAGTCAGAGCTGTGAGGTGTAGCAGAATTGCTTACCCTTCTAGAGATTACTACACAAGATATAGTCTAAGCCAATTGCATGAATATCCTGTTTTGCTTGTGTTCATCTTGCTCTGCACAGGCCAAGCCATGCCCTCTGATGCACCATGCAGAAATGTCTGTGCCTCCAGGCAAGAGATGAGGATCTGCTGAGAAAATCATCCCAATCCCTCTTCTGCTACAACAGGGGCCTTTGCCTGACAAATGCACATTTTTGGTGCAGGGATTTCTATTTTTTCTGAGACATTTCAGAAGGAAATGAGTTATTCCCCAGCAGTGCCAGATAGTCTCACTGCCTGTTAGACACTAAAAGGGAATTGTATTTCTCAGGGCTTGTGTCTCTTACACAGCAAGAGCAGAGAGATCAACTGAATGGACATCCTACCAGGCTTACATGATTTGGCTCTGCACTTGGGGGAAATGCCACACCTCAAATCTCAGTGACAGCTGACATTCCCACCAGTAATTTCCAGATGGTGGCAGGAGAAAAGACTTCTGTCCTGTGTTAATGGCAGCTGTACAGTCACAAGGATGTGAACTCAGTTCTGGGCACCACTGAGGGTACAAATGAGGGATGCTGAGCTCCATGCCCTTGTCCCTGTGCAGCTCTGAAGGGTCAGGGGGACGTTGGGGTGGTCCCTGTTTCTCAGGGATTTCCATCCTTCCCAGAACTCACCAGCTCCCTGGAACCATGCAGCCTTGAGCACAGCCTGCCTTCATCCCACTCCGTGTCCCTGTCCCAGCAACTGCTGTCAGACCTCAAACTCTTCAGGCAGCTTTGTCAAGCTTTAATTACGTGACTACAATCTGTCCAAGAATTTTATGACATTAATAAGAATGTTCCTAATTAGCATTTATTGTTTTTATTATTGAAATCCCAAATTACACAACCAATTGATTTTTCCCTGTTGCCCTCATTAAGTCGGAGTGAAATGCATTTTAAAATAGATTGGCATTTAATTCCTTTAGAAAGTGCTGATTAGATCAAGGGCCTGTTTCACTGCATTTGGTTGCATGAAGTCACTTTAGATTTTAATTTCTCCTTGTTAGTATGAAGCTGAGTCACTCACTGAGTTCCTCTTCCCCCCTGCCACACAGGCACCCACTGGAAAAATCTCCCTCCATGGCTTAGATCAGGACTTTGGAATAAATGAAAGCAAAACAAATGTCTCCAGACAGCGGATTTGACGTGAGATGAAATGCAAAGCTCAGCCGGGTGTTGAAACTGTTCAACTTGCTTCATGAGCTGGCAGGATGGGGAAATAAACCTGAAATTATGAAGGGGTGTTTGGCTAAATATACAGACTCTGATATTTTCCTGTCCTCTTAAGACAGCCTGCCTGTGCTTGCTGCCTGTTCCCTGTCTCTCCTCCCTACCTGCTAGGCACTCCTCTGGTCTGCCATGGAAACCCAAGGCAGGGATGGAGATGTTAGACCCAGAACACATTTCCAGTTGATGCACAGGTTTCTTGCGCAGCTTCACCAAATCTCAAGGTCCTCATTAAGGTTCCTTTCTATATAATTGCATAACAAAGAGTGCCTCCCTGTCCCATGACTTTAATAGGGCTGAGAATATGTGGCTATGTGAGGACCTCCATTGCTTCAAAAATGCTACAGCCCGCTTTCCCCAAAGCCTGTTACATCCCATGAGGAGAACTTGTATGATATTAGGGGTGTATCTTCTGGGCCTTCTTGGCCTTCTTGCTTCCCCTGAAAAATGGTTAGAGCAATGCTCTTTTTCATGACATTTCCTGGGTGACAGATATCTCTGCAGACAGGGCAGTGTCCAGCAGACTGAACTCTGTCATACCACAAAATGAAGAGGTGCTACAGTCTCCTGTCCTGGCTAGGACCTGGCCATCAAGTCCTCCAGAGTCCTGGCTACAGAATATGCAAAGAGTTTTCTTCCAGTTCAGGAGTCAGATATCAATGTGAGGGTACATCCTTCAGAAAAGTCCCGCCTCTTTCATCTTCCAGCATGTCAAATAAACCATATCTTCCCATATCAAATAAACCGCACAAAGAGAAGAGAAACAAACTAGAATTTATCCAGACAAGCAGGCTGAAGAGGGACCACTCTCTCCTGCCCAGCTGGGGCCTGGAGTTTCTGTCTCAGCTGTGCATGGCAACCCACAGAGCCCCACACTGGGCCATGGTGGTGGCTGTGCTGGGGTAGCTGTGGGCACAAGCTGTTGGCAGCGCTCTGCAGGGACAGGACCCTTCCCTCAGGAGTGCCTTTTCTCAAAGATCCTTTCAGAGTTGTTATCTTCTCTTGCTCAGCGGTGACTCCCTTTTTTCTCCTTATAAAACCCACGTTGAAATTGGATGGATCGCCTTTTGGGGAATGACACTTGCTGGACCTACAGCGTGCCTGCAGCTGTGCCTTCTGGGGTGTGTGTGGGGCCCTGTGTGTGGGGCAGGTGACACAGGGTGCTGGTACCAGGCTGGTGCCACTACCTGCTCCTGCAAACTGGTGCTGAGCAAAACTGGTGACAGAAATGCGTGGAGCCACAGATTACTGCAGTACTGGGGCTCCTCTCCTGATGGCTTTACATCTGAAGCAAGACAGGACACAGTGTTTATCTTTATTTTTTGGCAATTTTTTTTACAAAATTATTATTTTTGCTAGGAAAAAAAAAAATGTTTCCTATTTTGTATGGAGTTTCTTTTCCCAGAAATGTGTGGGCACCACACATTTAGCATGGGCAACTGTCTCCTTAGAATTCTGTCAAAAGCAAAAGAGTTTTGTCTCTCCACCATATTTGCTTGTGTGGGAAGAAAACAATTCCTCATCCCTCCATCAATGTCACCTGGACACTAGTGGAACCTGTGAATGAAAGCAGAGTTTATCCTGAACCCTCACTGTTTTCTTCTTCCACTGTGGCAACTCCCACAAAGCCAAAATCATTTTTGAAATCCTGTTTGCTAGATTTGTTACCTTTTGCTAGATTTGTTAGATTTCGTTAGATTTGTTAGCCAAAATCTGTGGTAAAACTGTCCTTCAAAATAGGTCATGCAGTGTCAGTTCACCTTTGTGAGTAGCTAATCCTGCATCTCCATCCCTGCCCCAAGCTGCATCCAGAGAGTCCTGGGGTTTGCAGGCTGCTGGCCAAGACATCTATAAGCCCTTGAGCATGGGTTTTTATGGCACAAATTGCCCACAGAGCCTATGCTCTGCCTCGGGCTGGGGCTCTCTGTGCCACAGGGAACGTGTTGCAGTAGTTGGCAGGATGGGGAATGCAAGGGTGTGATGGCACCAGGAATAGATTTTAGCTGTCTGCCAAAGCATGGGAAAGGGCAGGCTTAGGATCTCACCAGGTAGAGGAGGAAACTGAGTCACAGAGCAATGGAGCATTTGCTCTGGAGTTGTGCCAGAGCTGGGAAGGGGTCCAAGTATCCTGAATGTCGAGCCTTTGACCCAGACACCACCCCATGCTGCCTCTTTATTAAGCATCCTCTAAGATGTCTTTAAAAAGTCTCACAGAAAGGCTCTCTTGTTCTCCTGGGAGCTCTATATTAGCATCTGAAACACCCGTGCTAAATTTGAGGAGGAAGGGGGAGGTGAAAACGCATGAGTAGCTACTTTGATTAGGTAATAAAGTATCAATTTATTTTTTATAAATACAGAGAAAATTCAAACCAGCTGGAACTTGCAGTACCCCTTTGCATGCCACATTTCTAGCAAAATTTCCTGCGATTCCCTGGAATATCTACCCTGTGCATTATCATGCCTGAGGGTGCACGGACAGTTTCTGTGCTGTCTCTCTGCTGGTCAGCCAGCCACACACTAAGGCAAGAGGGACTTCTAGGACTGTTTACACTGGATTTTTTTCTTCTTGAATGCTGAGGGGATTTTTCACCAGGGCTGCAGAGCCCACGGTTACCTGGGGCTTTTGGGAGAGCTGGTTGCTTCTCTGACAGCTCAGGGACCTGTGCTGCTGTGAGCAAAGGATGGTGAGGGAGGAAAAGGTTGGATGCAAGGTGTGCACGCTTGGAAGCACTCATGTGTGGGTGTGCACGCCCGTGCGCGCAGATCTCGTGGGTCTCTGCTTCTCTCATCATGTTTGTGTCTGAACCTCTACCTGAGTCACTCCAAACTGACCTGTACGGAGAAACTGCAATACTGGGGTTGTGAGGGAGAGGAGGCTGGGGAATAGTCATGAAGCAGCAGAGAGGGTGGGAATGATCCAAAGCCATTGGACAGGAAAGAAGAAACAGGTTTAAAGTGCAGGAAGGGGATTTCGAGCAAGATACGAGTAAATCACAGTGACAAGAATTAAGTGTTTGCTGACTGTCTGGAGGGAAGCAGGCTTGCTATTTTGGGGAAACTTTGAGAATAACATGTCTGCCAGGAAGGGCTGGAGAAAGACTAGTTTTTGGGAAGGAGATGACTGATGGCTCTCTGTGTCCTTTACAGCCTTCTCAGCTGTGACTTGATATCCCTTAAGCTACAGCAGGAACTGAGCTGATGTAGTGCTGGTGGGAAAAATAACTGAGTGCAGCCTGAATGCAATCCCTGCTGTACTACTTCCTCAGCACCCCAGGGCCTGCACTGGATTAGGCAAAAACTTTTCCTCAGAGAGATCTTTCAAACAGCCCACATTCTAGCCCCAAGAAATGGCATCTCCTGATAAAGCTTGTTTTGCCTGTGATATGAAGGAGTCCAGGTGAAGGAATATATAATCTCCTGTCGTTCTGTTGATAAAAGCAAAGGTGCAGTAGCACCGTGGAAAGATCCTGTTGGTGGAAAGGGTTCCCAGTGGAGTCGCTGAGCATTTAGGACTGATCCTACAGGGAAGGGGCAGATGTCGGGCCCTGGAGCAATGCTGCATTTCCCCAGCCCACACTGCAGAGCACATTGCCTTTGTAACATCCCATTCGGATCTTTCCCTTTATGCCTTTTTTTTCCCTTTTTTTTTTTTTTCTGACAGGAGAGCTATATTTTGCAACATGTTGAACTCCACAAACAAACTAAGATTCTATTTTAAACTCCAAATTGATGTATCCAACCGGCAAGGAAATTAGCATGAATTAATTAGGGTGAAGATGAAAGGCTTCGGTAAGCAGCGTTATGAGCAACAGCCTTTATTAAAGCTCCACAATACATTCTCCACTTATCGAAGAATATAGCATTTAATGAACACTAGGTCTGAGCAAGCCACTGGCTGGGGCTGGCAGAATGGTACC
>NW_005054471.1:957520-974023 GCF_000277835.1 Geospiza fortis | reverse complement strand
GGCGCCTCTGTCCCCCAACATCTCCCCCCGGCCGCCCTCTCCTGCGGCTCCATCCAGCTCCGCAGCCTCCCACGCTGCTTCAGCATCGCACAAACAAGCCCCCGTTCCGCTCAGCTGATAAAGGAGCTGGCAAACAATCTGATAAGTAATAGCTTCGGTGGCAAACAATTAATCACAACAACAAAAGCGTTTAAGCGGGGCGGGTGGTGCAAAAGGGACGTAATCAGCAAGCAGAAGCTCCGGAGCTTAGCGGCTGCAAGCTGCCAGTGAGGCAAGGCGGGGAATTCGCAAGGGTCCGTGCCTCTCCTCTCCCTCTTTTCGGCTCAAATTCTGTTTCCCAGAGTTTCAGCTCGGAGCGACAGCCCGTGACACTCCGGCGCTCTGACTCACGGCTGATACTCAGCATCCCAGAAGGGCACAGGGACGCCTAAGCTGAGTTAACAAAGTTTGGGGCAGTTAATTAGCGACGACCTCAATGCCCTGTAACCCTGCCCTCAGCTCATCGTGTGACTGCCGAGAATGGATAAAGTGCGTGCTGCACTCAGCTCTGCCAGGACAGCAGCTGATTTTAATGGGAATCATATACCGCTACCCCTCTTCATTTAAAGGAATCACTTGGCTATTCTGCAATGCCCTCCTTTGCCTCCCCTTCCTCCTCCAGATCTTTAATTGCTCCTTTCTACCCCTCGCTGCTCCTTCAGACGAATCAACTCCCTTCGGTCCTCTGATACACGTTATATATTTCTCGTTATTTCACTTTATGCTGTTAACTATTTGCTGTTTGAATTCCCTCCTGGCCCTCAAGTTTCCACCATAAATGTGATAAGTTACAACATCTGTTCTGCCAGGACCGGACTTTTGCTCTCAAAAGACTGTTATTTTACTTCAAAAAGCCCCAAAGCGCAGCAGCTCACAGCTCTCGGTGCTTCATGGGAGCACAGCAACCCCCTGCACGACACCTCTGCGGACATGGGAATGCCAGGAAATGACACTCTTTGGGTGAAATTTTCTGCACTTTGGTGTGAGGAGTGCACTTTGAAACTTTGTGTCAACTTCACAGTTAATTTTTGGTGAGAAAAGACCGCTTCAGTTAGAAACAAGCCCTTCTACAAGCGCTTAAATTGCACTTTTTAACACTTTCATGCGAAAACTGTGGGTTTTTTCTATTTTGCAAAGATTATAAGAAACGTTGGGATCATCTGAAGGGAAACAAGAGGCTTTCCTTGAGCAAGAATTATGCTTTTCACCTTTCAAATTCACCCAAAGTTTTACTTCTGGGGCAAAAATATTTTTCAACTCTCTTGTTCAAAAATTTTTCAACTCTCTTGTTCAGCTTATAAAAAAAAATCAAGAAAAATGTTGTTTATCCAAGCCACTTCTAAGCATAGCTTTTCTCAAGTAATTATTTATTTGCTGGCAGGGATTTTGAGTGTTAACCACGGCGTGGTCTTGCTGGGTGAAGCGCAAGAGGGCTCCTGTATGCTGGGAATCACCTCAAGGAACAGGGCGGGATGGAGGGAAAAACATTGCCTTGAAGGGCTCTCAAATGCTGTAGGAAAGATGAGGAGAGCAAACAAACATCTTCCTGGAGTTCACAAAGCTCTGTGTGGCAGAGGAGAGCGAAAAAAATCTTCTTTCAGTTCTCAGAGCTGACTGGCAGGAAAGAGCGCAGCCCTTTGCCTGCCTGCCACAAGCACAGAGGCCACCTGTCTGACTTCGAGGCTGGAAAAGAGCCTTTCCATCGTTCCACAGGCTCCTGGTGGCGGAACAAGCCTGAAGATCATGTCAGGGGTGATGGAGAGCTGGTCCCAGTGGATGCTGCTGTCCTGGTGGGGTGGACACACGAGGTGTGTGCTCCCTGCTTGGTACAGCAGCTGCTCCTGAGCCTGCAGAGCTGGCCTTGCTGCTACCATCCCCTGCATCTCCAGAGCCAGCACTCAGAGCTCATCTTCAGGGAAATTCATGGCAATGAAAGGCCTTTGACTCACAGTTGTGGAGTCCAGTATTCTCCCTTCCTGCCTGGAAAAGGATGGGCAAGTTTCGTACCAGCAGCCTGCCTCTTTTAGCAGAGCTCAGTGTGAGCTGGGAGGATTATCTGGGGCAGCTGGAGAGTGGCCTGGGCTCAGTATCTTGGCTTCCCACCACAGAGGTCATCCCAAAGAGCAGGGAAGTGGTTGTGAGAGAACTTGGGGGAAGTTCAGTGGCTTTAAGAGGTTTCCGTTCCAGGATGGAACAAAAGCCAGGGAGATTTAACCATCTTCTTGAAGGAAAACAGCAGGGGAAAAAGATGTAGGGATGACTCAAACAGTTCTGCTTCAGTTTCCTTTTTTTTATTTTCATTTTTTATTTGGTTTTACAATCTATTTCCCCTTTTCCCTTTTTGAAACAGGGGAAGAAGTCATCTTGAAACACTGCACTCAAGAAAGACCCAAATGAAACACTTCAGTCTCCCCCCCCCCCCCCCTTTCTTTCTTTTTTCTCTTTTTTTCCTTTTCTTTTTTTTTTTTCACATTAAAATGAGTTTTGTCAGAAGGCAACATTTCTAAGTAAAACCCTTTGCTTTGATAAATTGATCTTTCCCCCTGGAATATTGTTTCAGCAGAAGGAGGTTGCATAGCCTGGGAGGAGGCCTGGCATGCTGTTGGTGCCCACACTGCTAAAACAAGGCTCAGACATCTGGACAGTCACAAAAAATCCTTCTAAGCAGTCTGTCCCAGCACCTCAACATCCTCAAGGGTGTGCTTCAAACCAGCAGCAATGCAATGTGATCATCTGATTTTTTTTCCTTGAGTATCATCCTCAGGCTTGCAAAAAAACACCACTCTAGGATGAAGCAATTTTTGATGAATTATCTGCCTGTGAAATAATCCTGGTGGGTTTTGTGCCACTTTTTTTTTTTTTTTACTAACACTTTTACCACCCACAATGTCCTGTGGCTAGAAGTTACACAGGTTAACCTCCACATATGAGAGGAAAAGTCCCTTTGCTTCTTTTGAACCTGCTTTCTTCTGGTTTGATGCACGGCTGTCTTGAAAAGGCAGGAAAGCATCCATCCCCAGTCATCTTTTCCATGCTATTTTAGACTTGCTGAGCTCCTAATCTGCCCACCCAGCCCTTACACAGACTGAAGAGTCCTAATCTGCTTGTCCATGCAGCCCTGTTTCCTTTTCTGTGGGGCTAGCTGCTTCTTGTCCCCAATTACTCTTTGACTTGGAGAAGTCCAAATTAACCCTAGTTCCCATATAGTTAATAAAAAAGAAATATAGAAAAAAAGAAAAAAAAAAAAGAAGAAAAGAAAGCTGAAAGCTGCTCTGTATTTCTGTACCTCTGATCCTGCTGGTACTTTTCCCATCCTTCCTTATTTAGGAGAATGCATTTCTCCTGGAGTCTCTTACACAATGCTGAAATTGTCTCCATTCTTAGTGGAAGTAGGGACATTTTTCCTCACTGAATGAAACTTTTCCTCCTTTATGTCTAAAAATACACCTTGTACTGATGGGGGTAGTTCTGATATTTTTATCAATTTCGTCAAATGCCTCCAGTCTGAAAAGACAGCGAAAAATATTTCTGAAGAGTGTTGGAACATCTCGGTTTTCCATTTCTGATATGAAACTTCCGCATTTTTCTTCAAAACGGTATTTTTCTGGTGTTTAGAAGGGGGAGCAAATGATTTCCTATTTCCTTAGGAACAACATGCATCTCCTTGATGCAGAGAAGCACCAGAGTGAGAGAGCTGATGTTCTACGGCGCTGGAGGGCAATTGTCAGGCGGGAGCAAAGGATCTGTGGTCTGGGAATGAAGAGAGAGACAACGTGAAATAATTTGGTAGCTAGTTTCAACCTGGCCAAACTCCCTGCGCTGAAGTTTTCTCTCTTCAAAGAGGAAATCCCCTCAGCCCCCGGTCTGAGCCCGACAGGCTAAAACCACCCAGATCCTGCACGACGCTGGTGACGTCCCATGCCCTGCAGTTTACAGACAGGCTCCCTGTCGGGAACTAGGACTCTCAGGAGCGACTGGGATGTGATTAGCGGTTCTTTGATGAGTGCCCAACAAGCTGCCAGCTCCTCCGGAAAAATCATGCAGCGAGGTGGCGGCTGCTCTGTTGAAGGGTGGTCCTTCTTCGGAGGATGCAATCCTGGGGCTCCAGCTCGCTCCCGGCTGCGGCGCGGGCGAGGAGAGTGGGAAGAGGGGAGTGATTCTTGTTCCCAGCACTCCTGAGCCGCTGCTTAAAATCATTTAACGCCGAATAAATTATGGTGTAATTTAGTTGCATAGCATTTCATGCTCAATTAGTGCCACTTTAGAGGGAGGCAGCTCTCCGTGGAGGATGAAGCTCGGGAATTTCACTTTGCGCTGGGGTGGGGTGGGGGGAAATGTATCTTTTAAAGATAAACGGGTAACCATGGCAACAGCACAACTCCGGGAGAAGCCGGGAAGAGAGGAGCGGCTGGAAAGGAGGGAAAGGTAGATAAGGGACGGGCTGGCAATAGGTCTTACTTAGGAAAAGGATCTATCTGCGGGAGAAATGGTGCTGCTGGCTGCTGCATTCCGAGCTTCTGTAGGAGCCCACCAGTCTCGTAAGGGTGCTCCAGCCTGGAGACGTGTCACCCCTGGAAAAAGCAGGCCTTGCTCACTGGGACAGTGAGCAAGGGAAGGTGAAAAAAATGTCAGGAAGTCCCTACAGCCGACATCCCAAGGGATAAAACTATTGGGAAAACTTCTAAGTGGGCTGGTGGTCAAACCAGAGCTCAGAGAGCACGGCTGGAGGGGGGCTCACAGCCGCGGAGGTGCAACAGCCAGCTGTGACTTCCATCCATCGTGATGCAGGGGCATGGGGGTGGACATCAGCCTGGGATGTCCAGTACCCCTGGGGAGCCCTTCTCCTCCTGCCCATCTCCCTCACCACCAGCACTCGACCAGGTTGAAATGAGAGCCATCCAGGAGGATGCAGGAGCTTGGGGCTGGACACCACAAGGAGGATGCACATCCCTCCTCCCAGCCTGTGAAACCAGACATCCTGAGCTCCCGGGCTACAGAGGGTGCCCAGCAGCACCCTCTGAATGACATTGACACAGTGAGGGTGTAACAGCAGTGCTGGGACCGCCCCAGCTTGGCACAGCTCTAAGAAAACAGCTCTCCAACAGGACACTTCCCTTCAAGCTCAGAGGCTTGCCAGGTATGTCCTGAGCAACCATGTCCTTGCCCCATGCCTAAGGATGCAATTCCCCAAGCTAATACCTCCAAGAGACAGAAAGCATTTCCTGATGTTCAGATGCAATTTTTCTTGCCTGATTTCATCCCCTTCCTCTCAGTGAAGCTACCAGGAGACCCTTAATACCCTCCCTCCTCCTCCCAGGTTCTTGCAAGCAGGCAAGTCCCCCTTTTACTCCTTCCCCACAGAATTTTCATCACTTTTGCCCATTTCTGGAGTGCCTTTGCATTTCCAGCAACTTTATGGCGTCCAGGAAATCACACAAGCACTGTTCCCAGGAGAGAGGTCTGATCCAGATGGGTCCAGCCTCCAGATGTCTCCTTGCACAAGACCTGTGTGTGAGCAGCGACGTGTTCAGCCGGCTCCCTCACGGAGTGCAAGGGCAGGGTCAAGCCTTACCCGTGCTCTTGGCCTTACCGTTGCTGTTAACTTAAATAATAGCAGCAAAACCAGCCTTCAGCCTCTCTCCTCCACCTTGGCTTCCTCCCCAAGTCCCCAGAGCCCACTGTTTCTCCCTCTGGTAGCAACTGAGCTCCTCCTACAGCATTAAATCAAAGTGCATTTAGCATTAGGTAGAGCCACCAGAAACCTCTCAGGAGGTGAATTCGGGGTACCTGATATCAGGTTGTCTCAATTTACAAGAAGAGGAGGCTGTGCTGTTGAAAAGGATGTGATCTTTACAACTGGGGGAAAAAAATTTACTAGCACAGAGAAGAAGAAAGTTTTCCTTAAAGAGAGCACAGCATAAGTTTCCTTCTTTAATAGGCTCCTGCAGTTCTAGGAATAAAACAGGAACTGTCCTATCGAGATCTTAACCACAGGTATGGAAAATGCATGGGGAGCCACGGGCTGTGCTTTGAAATGACAGACAGCTGTGTGGGATTATATACCAGCATCAAATTAAGATGCTGGTATAGCAAACACAATGAAAACAAGTACTTGCACAATACCCAGAATGGACAAAAGATGACGAATGCAGATCTGTAACTAAGAGTATAAAGAGGATATGCCAGCAGTTGTGGAACTGAAAGGAATGAGATGCAACATAAGGTATTTAAACATCCTCTTCCAAGGAACTCTGGAAGAAAACCACAGGTCATCCGTCATGACCCCCTTTGCAGCTCAGCCCTCTTGTGTGAAGCAGGGACCTGCATCTGGTTTCTACTGAATGGTGTCCAGTATTTGACTGGAGCATCTTACAGAAAATCATCCCTTGCTTTTAGCTGTGAAGAAATTACCACATCCCTGGGATTTTGACTGAACGTCTAGTCACATCTTCTGCTGCAAATGTGGGCTTTATATTTCACTGGAATTTGTCTGACCTTAATTTCCAGTTGTTGGCTCTTTTGTTCCTTTCCCCATGTGATTGAAGAGGCTTTCACACCTTGTATTTTCTTCCTGGGAAGGTACTTACACATTGCAATCAGTTAAATCTCAATCTTTTTGATGAGCTAAACAGATCAAGAATTTTCTGTCTCTCATTGCAAGGCTGATTTTCTTCCAGCTCCGCAGTTTTTTGTGGCTCTTTCCTGCACTGTCTCCCACTTGCTCAACTGTGATCATCCCATTTTCCTGCCCTCATCTTTCTCCCCAAGAGTTTTGCTCATAATTCCCTAGAAGCATGGAAAATTAGTCTTTCTGAAGTATTGAGAGTGTGTGTGTGTGTGTGTTTCCCTAGCCAGGACCGTGTTCCAAAAGATGACATAAATGAAATAAAATTACAATTGCTGGTATTAAGCAATCACCAATTTCCAAAAGCAGGGATCTCACGGATCACTTCATGCTTGCTATTTATCCTGACACATCCATTACTGGCACAGTGTTCCTCTGGATGGGTGCAGTATCTCTGGTTTTGGGATAGACAGCAGCTCTGATTTTAGGCAGCTGCCTGAAGGTTCCTTGGAGGGGCACAGCATCTTGAAGGGAGCACCTAGTTATAGACACATAGTAGTGCCCATCCCAGGGCAAAAATGAGGAACTTGGGGGATTACAGAATGGAATATGACCCAAATTTCTCTCCCTCAGTTATCTCACAGTATTCATCTCATGCTTCCAGCCTGGGCTCCTTTCCTGGATTCCTTTCAGCCCCTTCCCCACTTCAGGTGCCCAATGTACCCCCTCATCTTGATAACAGAATGCAAGAAGCTATGCAGGGTCAGCCCTTGCACTGCAAATTCCTTCTCTTGGCTCCATCTAGGGAATTGTGCTGTTCAGTATCATCCCGGGATGTTATTAATGTGTTGTTTACTTCTCCGTCCCTGTCATTAATAAAGATGTTAAACTAGACCAGCTCTAACATCGATCCCTGTGGCACCTTCTAGAAACCTTCCTCCCCATGCAGACCCCTGCAGTTTATCATGGCCCTGTGTTTACACACCTCTTAGCCAATTTCCTGTCAGGTGTCTCTGCTTGTATCCACTCCAATTCGAATTCATTTGCCAGGTACGGTTTTGCAAGGCACTCTATCAAATACTTTATTAAAGGTGGCCTCGAGATACTTGCATTTTTCTTCCCTTTAGTGCAAATGGCTCCATCTGAAGAGATAACACACAGGCTGGTATACACATTTGGAAGAAGATAGGGCCACACTTGGTATGCAGGCAGTGGTTATCAGCATGAGTGTTTAAGTTTGTTTCAGTTTGGGGGTGTTGAGGAATGCTAATTTCAATTAGCAATCCTCAGCACCCAGGGTTTTGATTCTGGCCACCTTTCCTTTCGGTGAATGTGTTTGTTTTTTTTTTGTCCAAAACACAGCTGCTAATTTTTAAGTAGCCAAAAAACAGATCTGTGAGAGGCGTCCAGAGTGCTTTGTGACACTGATATACAGGATATACACATAAATAAGGTGAATATCCTGGAAAACCCCAACTTGCAAAAAAAAAATCTACTTTGGAAAGACTGGCACTCCTGGAAAATTTGGACCAAATCTAGCAAAGAAGGGCATGGCAGGGGATACCTGACCAGGGCAGTATTACAACCTGAATGTCTTCAACATAAACTCCAAATGTTTGGTTTCCAGATTGTAGCACCTATGTGGGTGGTGGGAGAAAACCATGGGCTTGCCATGTGGATGGGCTTGAGAAATTGCTGTGTCTCCATGCTCTTTGTCTGGAAGCAGGGAGCCCTGATTCCTGCCCATGGGTCAGTCCTGGCTGCAAGGGCTGGCTCCTGGCTCACTCTAACTCCATCCATGCTGCTGGGGGTCATAGCCAGCTCTTGCAGTCTCCAAACCTGTGTGATTTTCCTCCAACCCAGCAGAGAGCTGCCTTTTACAGGGCTGTGGATTGCAGGGGGAATAGTGCCAGGACAAACCTTACAGGGTCTGCAGTCGATAAGCATCTCAGCAGGTCAGAGAGGGATCACATTCCCATTGCCCTACTTCATCTTTTCCCTCTCCTTCCAGCCAGGCTCTCCATTACAAAATGTACAAGCCAGGCAGAACAGCCCATCTCCCCTCATTCGTGTGCGTGCTTGTGTGTGTGTGTGTGCAATCATTTTTCTCCTCTGTCAGAAGACAAAGCTGGCTTGTAAAAAACCCATTAATCTGAGCCCATGCCTCGTGCTCCTTTTCTGCTGTGCAGGACTCCAGAGGAAGTGCTGAACGAGACATTCTGCTGTGCTAATGCCTCCTAATCTTCCCCTCTACCCTGATAGTCTCCAGCAAACCCTTGCTGAGCACTGGGGCTATACGTCTTCATGGCTGCTCACCAGGGGCATCATTAGGAAAGGGCCCTTAAATGGCTTGACATTCATGGCTTCCCAGAGGAATGGAGCTGCTGACAGATCTCTCCATTTGGAATATGAAATCTATTTGTTCAGATGCATAATGACCGATTTGTCTTCTCAGAGGAGCTGCTGCTGAGTCCTGGGACTCAGTGGTGGTGCTGCAGGCCAGCAGCTGCATGCTGAGACCACAGCAGAGCCAGCCCTAAGTGATGCTGATTAGAGGAGGGGGAAAAAACAGCCCTGAGGGGGCAGAGGTTGTAGGAGAATTGCAGTCCAGGGATGGAGAAGGTCTGGAGAAAGAAGGCCCTGCAGAGATCCAAGCCAGGGAGTGTGCTGGACCTCACTGAGGCTGGAGGGGAAAGGAAGGCAGCAGAGCCAACCTGGAGGAGCTGCTGGGTCGTGCTGCCATCTCCTGTGAGGAACCTTGACATGGCCTCGTTTTCTTGTTTGCAAGCAGCACCTGGGCACTCAACCCACACTGCCCCAGTCCTGACACCAGGTGGGAATGGACACTGCTGGTTCTTCTGCTGCTGGGCAGAGCATTGTGCAGAGCAAAGTGGGACAGCAAAGCAGCATCACAGTGCACTATTAGGGGCACAGTGCTTCCATATCTCAGGCTTCACCAGGAAAGGTCACACCTTCCCTTCGTGTTTCATCCCCTCAAAGCCTTGAGCAGCTTCAGGGCAATGAAGGAAGCTCTGGGGCAAGGAAAGAGCAGAAATTCCTGATGGGAAAGCAGAGAAGTGATATCAGAACCCAGAAGGGATTGAGGAGGCAGAGAAGGTCATAGAATCACAAAATCAGAGAATGCTGGTGCTGGAAGGGACCTCTGGAAATCATCTAGTGTGACCTCCCTGCTAGAGCAGGTCATTGCTCTTGGGGTGATGCAGTCAAGAGTAAAAGAAGGACACAAAAAGGGCAGATGTTAGAAAAGTTTCACCTGAAACAGGGGAGAAATCAGATCCCTGGGGAAACAACCTGGAGACAAGACTCGTTCTGCAAGGGACCTGCATGGATCCAGAGTTCCAACTGCCTTGCAGTGGGAGCTGCTGGCAGGTTGTAAGTTCTGTTTCTGAGGGATAAGGGCAGAAGGTTCCCTGAGCACTGAAAGCTTCATCCCAGCCTTCATCAAGGGAGCAGGGAAGGACCTCCTTTCCTGACACCCTCCTACTGCAGCTGAACCGAGACACTGACCTCCACCACTGAGGTGTGAGATTCTCGCTCCTAGGGGAATCCCAACATTTCAGTGTCTGCTTGTTTTTCCCAAAAGGGATGGAAGAGTTGCCATTTCGAAATTTTCCACAGAGCGATAATTAAACAAACAAACAAACAAAATCAGTAACAACAGAAAATTTGGGCAGCAGCAAAATGTTTTGATGCCATGAGAAGGTCTGGCAGGGTTGAACCTATGTGGTGCAGGAATGTGCAGACTGAGGGGATATGGAAAGCTGATGAAAAATTATTCTCAGGTCTGAGCTCCCCTCTAACCTCTTGGCTTGGCATCAGCAAGTCAGAAGAGAAAAAGGCATCTCAGGACAATGCAGTACCTGCTACTTCAATGCCAAAATGTCTGTACTTGGTCTGCCTCCCAGCTTCCACCACGGATGAATTCTTTTTCAAAGCAGGAAGCAGCTGAGGATGCCTGGGCTTGTCCCATGCCAATGGGAGGGCTTCCCGGGCACACAGAGCCCTGATTGCTGTGAGTGCTCCAAAGCCAGCTGCCTGCACGATAATTGAATCAGAAGAACAGGAGGGAAGAGCCACATCTCTGCTCTGCTGTGTCCCATCAACAGACGAGTTGGCTCTCTGGAGCTTGGGGCTCTTCCAGGGAGCCCTTGGCAGCACTGCTCGCAGGACTGTTTGCCTCTGTAATTACAAACAACACCAAGGAGATGCCTGGGGTGCTCAGGGCCACCTTTCATGCTGGGATTTCTCTGTTTGCATTGGGTTATCAGTGTACCATGAATTTCTGGGCGTGCAAATCAGGACAGATGCCAGCTGGGGAGCAGAGAAGGAGAGAGCTGCAGAGAACGCTGGGCCACTGGATGTTCCCAGAAGACAAGCCCAGGTCTAGCACTTGCCCTGGTCACTGTAGTTCAATGAAGGGTCACTAAGGTGGTGTTCCTGTAGCTTCCTGAGGCACCACTGGGTGTGCAGCCAGGTTGGATGTGGAGATGGAGGAGATGAACATACTCTGTGGGGGCCGTGTGGTCTGGTTCAAAATCAAATCAGCCTGGAATGTATCAACTCCATCACTATCTCCTGTGGATCCACAGGCCAATCTACCACCTGGACTTCTGTTTTCCTCCTCATCCTGCTGTCAGATTAAGAGGAGAATGCTGGTGTTACTTCACATGCACCCCCTGTGCTGCTGTGGAAAGAGCCCTGGAGCAGGCAATAAGAGGCTGTGTGGCAAGGGCAGCTCCAGCAGGGAGCAGAAGAGAAGAGAGCAGGAAGCACAGCTCAGCCAAGGCACCCAAAATGCCTGTGTTGGCTGCAAACAGCTCTCTGGTGGGAGTGCTGTATGGATGTAGAAACACAGGCAGACCCAGAGGGAATGCTTGCCTTTGGCCACAGAGAAGGGAGTAGGAGCTCTGCTCCAGCCAGACCCAAACTCAGGCTCAGAGCCACATGCATTCCAAGACATGGTGACTGTTGTACAGCCTGGCTTGGTCTGTGTGGGCAAAGGATGCCCTGGTGATGTGTCCATCCAGGGATGGGAGCAGGTGTGCCAACATCCACCCAGGCCTGGCTGGTCCGTGGGAAGCTGGCACCCTGCAATCAGACTCCTGCAAGTGTGAGTCCCCAGAGAGAGTTTGGGGCAGGATTCAGATGAGACCCAGATGACTGTGAGAGGGAGGAGAGTGGCTTTCTCAAACTGTGCAAAGTATTATTCCCAATACAGCAGCATAAACAACAATGTCCCTGGGACTGAAGCAGTTCCTATGCGTGTGGATGGGTGAGGATGCAGCTTTGTGGTGTGTCTTGGAGGTGTTGGAGCAGCTCTGTGAGTGACAAACAGAGTTGTCAGGCACTGCTGGCTTAGCTCCTGTGTGTGTAAAACCATGGGTGTCCCAGCAGTCCCTGTGTGTGTGAAGGCTCTGCTGGAGAGAAGCTGCCTCCTTCACCAGCGACTCACAGCAAAATAAAAGTGACCCAGCACCCAAAACCACCCAGTGATCAAAATCCTTCCTTAGCAGGCCCGTCCCTGTCGCATGAGGGTGAGAAAACAAGCAGCACGTCAGACAGATGTTAGCTAATGAACTGGAAGGTGCCCAGGGTGCAGCCTCCAGCTGGAGTCACACCAGAAGGTCTGTGCAAGTGCGATAAAGCCCGGCTGTAGACATTTAGTGGGCAGGCTGTGAAAGGCAGCTTTGAGGCATTTCAAAACCAAGTGAATTGAGTTCATCCTAGTTGTCCCTTACAGGGTGCTAAGACATTACAATCTTACCTGGTTGGTGTCAGAGTTCATTCTGGGGCAGTTTAATTGTGGAGGGAGGGTTGGAGGTTGCGCTCATTTGGGTTTTTGCCCCTCTCTCCCTGCAGTTCTGCTCCCCAGCACTGTGGGACACCACTGTATCTTTTTGGCAGGCTATTACCTAGATCCTGGTGCCAGAGGTGAGCACAGCTGCCCATGGAGCTTGTCTTCCTAAAGGCGTTCCTGAAGGAGGTGGCCTGGCTTCCCTGGAAAGGGTCTGTGCCTTCTTACCTTTGTCCTGATCTGTTGGATGTTTTCAGACCTGGCTGGCATTCTCACGACGAGCTGTATTGCCTCTCTCAAAGTGAAGTGTTTTCAGACAGATAGTGGGATGTTTTTTTGTACTCAGAGCTTGGAAAACTTGCACTGGGCTTCTCATGTAACCATGGGAAGAGAAATGAGAATAAACAGATACCTGTGGTCATTTGGAGTCCTGATATGTGGCTCAGGCCATCAGGGCTCTTCCCTCTGACTGGCTCCAGCCATGTCCCTGCTGGAGGCATGTCAGCCCTGGGCAAGCACAGACAGCACTGAGGGTCCCCAGCTCCTCCAAAGACCTTCTGTGTCACTGCCATCAGAGCACAAGGACAGGTCCCACCAGCCTGGTTTTGCTGTTCACTCTGAAGTCTCCTCGGGTGGGAGAGTCTCTTCATCCTCACCAAGGAGCAGCTGCTAAGGGTTATGACACGCCAGGAGCAGAACATAGCCAAAAGCCTGATGGAATCTATCTCCCTATGCCCTGGGGGTCTGCATTGCACCCAGCACTGCTCCACAGGGACAGTTCCCAGCTGGGGGGCAGGGTGGCTGTGGGGGCTGAAGGGGGATGCTCCGTGGGGGTGAAGACCTCCTTGTCATGCTCCAGTTTCTCCACAAACAAATGGGGCAGTGGTACACCACAGTGATCCCACTGATCCTCAGCTATAAAACCATCACAGCCCTGTTTAGTCCTCTCTGCTCCATAGAAAGCAGCCGCCATGGTGCTGGACAAAGCTCCCAGGATTAGTGTAAATCAGTGGGTATCTAGGTGGTAAAGAAGGGAAAACCTCAATGGATGCAGGAAATATGCTCAGACACCTCATCATCACTGCAGGCCTGTACTGATGCATTCATTTTGTCTCTCTCCCTGTTGTCCTCCTTCAGAGCACTTTCAGGTACTTAGGAGCATCAGCGTGCCAGGACCACCTTGCAGTGTTCAGCCCTGCTCCTGCAGAGGCACAGTGTGTTTGCAGACCTGGCTCCACATTGTGCAGCATTTATTGCTCGAGGAGCAGAGCCAACCTGCAAAATAAATGTCTGGCTCCTTTACTGCTGGTTTCTAGCAATGAAGGAGCGCCATAAACTTTATGCAAACTCCCAGGTGATAGCTGCAGAGTGGAGGGACATACTTGCTATATTTTTAATTTCCCCTCTTTGATGTGGCATGTTGTTTCCGCTTTAACTGTGGTACAAGGGGCATCTGTATGGAGGATGGATCTTTTCCCACTTTGCTGCCCTTTAGCAGCTCCTATTGCCTTTCTCCACCTGAGCTCCCTGTGCAGAGTGATTTATCACTGGGTAGAGAGTCAGGGGACCACAGGGAAGAGCCTGATGGAGGACCTGTGTGACTGATGTGAACAGGCAGCTGAAGCCTGCCAGACGCAGTGCCCAGCTCTGTTCCCCTGCAGGCACAGGGGAGCTTGTGTAAAACACTCGTTTTGCAGATGGCAGAAGCATAAGTGTCACATTTGTGTCACAGGACAGAGACAAAGCCCATCTCTTGTCTCTGTGGTCACTGGAGAGGGCTGGGTTTGTGGCTCTGGTTTGCAGCCTGGCAGTGCCAGCAGCCAGGAGGAGGGAACAGCGCGGTGCAGTCCACAACAGGGTTATTCCTGCAGCTGCTTTTGCTCCCCAAACCTGAGCTTTGTGTGCACACCCTGAAACAGGCAGCACCAACCCGTGCTCCCACACACCAGAAATGGTGCTTAAAGGCCCAGTATCATTTTCCCCACGACTCCTCCCCAGCTCATCCCTCCACAGAGGTGTGACAAGCTGCTCTGTCCAGCAGCTCTTCTGCCTCTTTGTGTCTTCCTGGCCGCACAGGGGCCTTTTGTCTTTGCTCATTTGGTTGTTCAGCACAATGAGGCTTACAGGGACATCACAACTAACCTTCCTCAACCAGGCCCTTCTCAAACACCCCCAGCTGCTGCAGGGCTGTTGATGGATGCAATGCCTGGATCTGCAAGGGTCCTGCCAGCTGAAATCACCTGTATTTTGAGACACCACTCCAGTGACCCCCTGGAGCAGGAGGGCTTGAGTGCCCACAGTCGCTGGGATGCAGTGGGAGCCTCCAGCATGAAGTCTGTGTGCAGCCCAAGTGCTTTTCTCTCCATGAAGAGTGACCTCAGGGGGGGCAGTTCAGAGGAAGGGGCTGCTCTTTGCCCTGGGAATGAAACACCAGAGGACAACTTGCCCTTGAGAGCACTGGGAGATCACTCAGCCCGAGCCAGAGCATGCCTAAAGGAGGTTCTTGTGGGGCTTTGTGTGGTTTTTGGAGCTCCCCTCACAGTACTCTTGGATAGCTCTCACCTGCTTTTGTTCTCTAGGATCCTCGTGCTGCTGCGGCTCCTTTTGTTTGCTGAGTTCTTGTTCTCCTCCTCCCTCTCTGGACTTACCATGCCAAATGGATTTTGATTGCCTTTAGCCAGAGATCAAGCAGTGTTCTCTCTCATTAGAAGCAATATTTGTTGTACCAGGACTCACATGACCCCAGTGCAGAGAACAATCCCTTTTACTGCTATGCAGAAGACAAATATTTGCTGGTACAAAACACTTTGGATGGTGTTATAGGGAACATTTCTGCACACTTCAAATGTGCAACCGAGCTGACATGCCTTTCCACCAAGTCACGTGTTCCCTGACACCAGCTCTATCAGTAAATTTGTAAAACAATGGTTTTATTTTACAGGGAAAAAAATTTATTAAAAGTCTGCCTTTTTTTTTTCTTTGCTTATTATTTCATCTTCCCCCCTCCACGTCTCTTGAACTGGAATGAAACCAGGTTTCTTAATTTTATTTTAAATATATTTATAGGTTGTGGGAAAAGAAATGAAAAGAGCAGTGCTCAACACTGGCCAGCAGCCAACAACCACTTCTTGGTGCAGGAGGGATGAAATGAGTCTCAGCCAGGCTGATTCCCCCTTGCCTACCCTGAGTGCTCCAGCTTCTGTGCTGTTGGTTACTTTGCATCACTGATTTTCATTAAACGTCTAATCAAGGACCTGTTGAATATTTCCATCAAGAATTTAATCAAAATCTATTCATTACCATTACATATTTTGTCTTAAATTTCTTTCCCTTTTTTTCCCCCTGAAGTGAAGGACAATGTCATTTTCAAGTAAAAAGAAAATTAGTGACCATTTCAAGTTGAGAAACTGAAGTGTGTTTTCCCTTCTGAATCTTTGTAGGAAACAGCAAGTGGTGAAATCAAGTTAAAATATTTTTCCAACTGCAGAGAGCAAGCTGGACTCTTAGCTTGGAGTGAAGGATCAAGGTCCTTTCCTAAAGTGTCTCATCCTGCAAACCAGAAATTCTGTGTGTAGCCACACAAAGAGGGAAAACCTGAGCGTGGATGCTTTTGCAGGCTCCTGTTAGCAACCCAACAGGAAAACAGAAATTTCAAAGGGAAGGCAGCAAGGTTTGTGTCTATCCAGAACTGAGCCATTTCTTTTAGTCCAGGAAGCCTTCCCCAGCCTGTGGATGTTGAAGCAGCAAAGGTGAAACTGGGAGAAAGTGGGGTGGGGAAGTCCTTGCTTGTAGTTGGCTTCTTCTAGGCATGGTCACCTTTCTGTGTTGCTCAGTTTTAAAGTCTAATGAGACATGCTGATTCCACAGCTGGGAATTTCTTCTGCAAAAATAATCACCCTTTACCCTTCCCTAGCTGCTTCCAGTCCAGGGCCCCTACGCCTCCACCCAGTAACAGATCTTGTCTTGCCAACCCTTCTGGGTTGATGATCTCCATTTGACAGGCAGAGGGAAGAAAAAAACAAACCTTCCTGAAGACAATGGGGGTCCCTTCCCTTCCCTTCCCTTCCCTTCCCTTCCCTTCCCT
>NW_005054471.1:956281-957217 GCF_000277835.1 Geospiza fortis | reverse complement strand
CTGCCCTTCCCTGCCCTGCCCTTCCCTGCCCTTCCCTGCCCTTCCCATGACAGGTTGGTGTCCCTCAGGGCCAGGTGCTGCTCCCTCTCTCTGACTCACGGTGATGGAGAGTTGGGTGACACAGACAGGCTGATTCCCCCCTGCAATGCTGCTTTCAGGGTTTCATGGCACATTTTCTGCCATCAGGCTGAGCCTTTCCACAGGGAAATAGACCTCTTCCCCACCCCGGGACTGGCCAAGTTCCATGCAATGACCAGGGGTGCCCTTGCTGCTGCTTGTCAGAGCAGCAAAATGATTCTCTGGCACACAGACCCATTTGCATCAGTGCTCATGCCAGGCGGGGAGGGAAAAGCGAGCGCAGTCTGGCAGAAGGAAGGGCAGAAATGCCCCACTCCAGACCTAAGGAAAACCACAGAAACCAATAAATGGTTGAAATGTGGTGTCTGAGTGCACTGGGCAGCAGAAGAGGTTTAGTGCAGCACGTTGGGGCACACCACAGGCACAGCAAGCTGGGAATAGCTTGGAATTCATCAGACCTGTGTTTGGAAGTGAGCTGTGCCAGGAGAATTAGGGAGAGCCAAGCCAGCCTTGTCCAGGACAGGGCAGCTGCCTTTGGGACTGCCTCCAGGCAGGTAGGCAGGAAGGATTTTCCACGTTCTTTCCCAGCACAGTCCCTCTCCTCCCGTGTCTCATTCAGACCTGCAGGTGTGGACATCATTCTGAGGCTCACAGGGGACCAGACTGTGACACTTGGTCACCCATGCACTCTCTTGGCAGCACCAAGGGTGTGGAGACTGCAGTAATGGGCAGGTGTTTGCCCTTCCAGCTACAAACCACCTCCCAAAAGCAGTATTTGTGCTCTCATTCCTGGCATCTTCCCATTCCCTGCGCTTGCTGGGCAAAGGGTTTTCACAGGGCTCAAAACTTTCTGGTTGG
>NW_005054471.1:955729-956271 GCF_000277835.1 Geospiza fortis | reverse complement strand
ATTCCTGGGTTGCTGGGTTGGCTCAAGTAAAGTACTTCAGACAAAACAAGAATTTCATTATATGGTAAAGTTCTAGATAAAAAATAAGGTGACCCTCAAATGCACATAGATACTTCAGTTTCCATCTTCAACTCAATTGTAATCAAACTGCTGAGCAGAAAGAGGGTTTGGAAGGTCTTTGAAGGACCCTGCAGTTACCAGGATTACTAGATTAGGTCTCTCAGGGCTCAAAACATTGCTTCATACATCACATGGTGCCTAACCCAAGAACACTGAGAGCCAGGGAGAAGGAAATTTGGCTTGGTTTCTCATATATCAACTCTCTGACGCTTCTCTTAAAGATACAATCTGCCCTTTCCCACTAAACAGGCAAAACTGTGGCCATAATGGGTAATTCCTTTCCCCATCCAGCTGCTTGTGAGCTTGTAATGACACTGCAAGGCATCTCTCATTCTGCAAATTCTCCTTTTAAGACACTTTAGGGTCATTCTTTTTTATGGGAAGAAACAGATAGGGGAGGAAGGAACGATCCTGAGGGAAAG
>NW_005054471.1:949165-955707 GCF_000277835.1 Geospiza fortis | reverse complement strand
ATTAGCAATCAATTGCAGCACTGCTGTAGAGCAGAGATAGACAGCATATTTCTGGCTTTTAATTCTGATTAATGAGAGAAAGGCCCGGCATTCCCTTTCTCCATCCTTGAGAAACTGGTCTCCTGATTATGTCACAACTGATCTGCAATTGTTCTCTCTGAAGATTGTTTATCTCTTTTCTTCATGGTTGCTTTCTCTGGGACCTTAATAAATTGGATCCAGCCAGCAGCAGTGCTTGCTAATTTCCCCCTGAAGAGGATTTGAGTTTTTGTCAAGCTTACAGGGCACCTGTTTGCTTGGTCTCTGTTGCTTCTTAAAAGACTGTGTTTGAAACATTGCTTTCCAGCACTGCAGCATCAAGATTGCTGGTTGTTATGTGTTTGCACTGGATGAAATCAGCAGCAGGGCTCAGCATTGATCTCTAAACGCTCCACAGAGATGACCTTGATCAACAGGATTTTTTTAGGATCACAGTTTTACAAGCTATGGGGAGCACCTTGTTCTTCTCCCCTGCTTTTCAGAAAGGAGTGAGATGGGACAGGATTGCCAGAAGCTTGGAAAAGCCTCAGGCTGAGCCAGCAGGAGGCTGGACAAAGCTCCCAGGATTAGTGTAAATCAGTGGATATCTAGGGGGTAAAGAAGGGAAAACCTCAGTGGATGCAGGAAAGGCGCCCAGAGCCGTGGCACAGCTGAACGCTCCAGTGCAGGAGGCTGCAGGTCCTGCTTCAGGGCTGCCTGAGCAGCTTGGGGTGCCTCTGGCATCTTTGTGGGCTCTGCCAGGACACCAGGCAAACTGAGGACCAGCTCTGCCCAAGATTTCTCTTGCAGTACTTTTCCTGATTTCAGGCTGTTGTACGGAGATGCAGCGAGGCAGCCCCTCCCTGCCAGAGCCGTTCTCTTACAGGTAGAGCAGTGGGGAAATGGATGGTGTCTGCTTTTGTGGGCAGCACAGAGGTGATGATGCACTTGCTTACTGCCCTGAAAGTGAAGATTAAGGATTTCTTGCCTTCCTCCCTTCCCATTCTCAAACCAATCCTCTGTGTGTGTGTACGTGTCTGCACGAGTGTCTGTGTTACTGCCTGCATGAACACAAGGGTCTATCTTGCATTAATGCAGTCAGATAAGGAGGTCTCCTTGGGGAATCATTCTCCACTGTTTTTATTTCTATATGACAAACACTGCGTGCTTGAGTGGTAAATGAGATGGTGTTATTTCTCCGACTTCCTTTATGTTCTTGTCCTAATATTCCCCCCTATTTCAAGCTGTTGCTACAAACCCTTTCCCTCTGCTCCCTCTTCTCTGTGGCTCTCATCCTTCAGATGTTTAGGCTAAATCTCTCCGTGGGGTCTGATGGGATCAGCTTCATAAACCTTCCTGCTCTTAGGTTACCCAGGAGAAAGGCCATGGGAAGAAGTGTTACCAAAGGCCTTGCTATCCCCAGGGCCATATACTGTAACCTGCTTTGTGATATGACCATTTCCTCTTGGTTGGAGTGATGAAAGCTACACCCCTAAAAACCTGCATAAATATTTCAGCTGAAAAAGAAAAAAAAATATAACTAAAAAAAAAAAGGTCATGATGAGAATGGAGAACCAGCTGCATTGCCAGCTCTGCTGGAAAGTGTGAACTGGGATGTGGGCTCTCTAAAGGTCACCCTGAGCCAGAGAAAGCCTCAACTGAATTCAAAATACTTCCCCTCCTTGCTGGCAGCAGCACATGTGTTTTTAGACAGTCTTTGGGTTTCACTCTTATTAATGTCATTTCCCCTTTGCATGCTCCAGGGTCAGTCCCCAGCCTGGGGATGGGAGCTCTCCCTGGTTTTGGGTTGCCTGAGCCTGGCGTGGCTGGATGGAAACAAAATTGTGTTTTCTCAGGATCCCAGCTGGCCTCACCTTCTGCAGCACTGACCATGCCATCAGCCAGGCTGGGAGCTCTTGTGGATGTCTCTTGCTGGGAACTCAGCACTCAGGACATAACATCTGCCATTGCCCTGCTTGGGTAAGGAGAATCCTCCCATCACCTCATGGAAAAGTCCTGTACAGGTGACAAAGCCACACAGCCCTCTGGACACCTGTGTGTTCCCAGGTCTGGGAGGAATAGTGGCTGCTTCCCACTTGCCAGCATCAGAAGGGTATTCTTGGGCACAGAATATCCCAGGGAAAAGCATCCAGCTCTGCCTTGAAATGTGTCAGGGTTATTAGCAAGCAGCAGCCTGTGAATGACAAACCCCTTGATTTAGAATTAAGCTGACATTTTATTTCAATCTATACCATGTTGTTTTTGAGGAAGAGAGCTGCTCATGCAGCTCTGAGCAGTGCCTGGAAAACTTGGAATGGCAGAAGGCAGTTCTCCCTGGTCCTGAGCTGTGAGGTGAGTGTGACAAGCCAGACTGCTACCTGCAAGAGCCAGCTGAGCTCCTGCATGCAAAACACACCTGCATCCTGCCTTGAAACACATGAGAAGCCAGGCAGTGGTGTCACCATTGATAACCACGGCCTGAAATCACAGGTCAGGTTTGGGCATTCTCATCCCTTTTCCCTGACACATCATTAGTTCTTGCCTGCTTTTGTCCTGCTCCAACACCTCCCTGACAGACCCAGCTGGCTGATGACCACTTCAGGGTGGGAAGCTTCCCCAGAGACCCACAGCAGTCTTGGTGGTGCAGAGAAGAAGTTGTTGTATTTGGGGTTGAGACTAAAAAAATTGCATCCCAGGGCACGGTACCAGACCTGCCACTTGCAGCTTTCTCCTCCTGGATGTAAAAGATCTCTTGGCAGCCTGTACAAGACATGGGCCCACCAGGCTGGAGACACATCCTGGTTTTGGCAATGATGCTCCCTACTCTAGCCACCAATGCTGCCATTCCACTGTGTAGGTGTTGAAACTTGATCTGTCATCAGTAAGCTCACCTTCTCATCTATGGAGAGAAATAAAGTTGTCATGTGCTGTGATCAACCTCACCCTACAGCGGTGAGCTCAGGGAGGGCTTCCATGCCTAGGAAAGGGAAGGTGGAGGAGATTGTCTCTGGCTGAAGTGCCCCAGATTTTGTGCCCAGCTTTGGGGAGGTGGGACCTGCCCCCAGCATTGCTGACCCTTGGTACCTCCGGGCTGCTCAGCCAGGATGTGAATGTGCTCTGGTAATGATGCACTGAGACCTCTCATCACCTCCCCACCAAGTGACAGTAGAGAGCAAGAGAGCATCAGACCCCTGGGAAGAAGAGCTCTGCCAAATCTGCCCCACAATTTCCATGAACTGCTGCTCTAGCCCAGCGTGCCTGCCCAGGGCAGGAGCTCTGAGGACAAGCCTTGCTTAGGGGGTAGATGATGTCTTGCACTGGCTTCCTCCTGCTGCACATCCCTGTTGGACAGGGTGATCTCACCACGGAAAGCAGAGGGATGGAGAACACTTCACTCCTCGGTGGGTGGCACTCATTACACAGAGCAAGTGCCTAAAAGCAGCAGGGCTGTGCTGCCTTTCTCACTAATGGGGAGGTCTAGCCTGAAGACTGCAAAAAGTGTTATTTTTGCAACTTCCATCCCTGCAACTACATGGAGTGTAACAGGGAAGATTATCTTGACAGCTCTCTCACCTCACTCTCTCATTACAACTCATCCAGCAAGGATGGGGGGTGGGGGGGAAGTAGTGAAGCAATGTTAGGAGGCTGTGCATTTTTTATGGTTATGTCTTATGATGTGTTAATTTGCCAAATCAAATATATGTCTCAGCACTTCCACCTTTACCTCCTGCATGCCTGCAAAATAAATAGTTGTATTAATCATACTTTGCCATTCTCCCCGGGGATTGGAAAGCAGTTTGCAAAGATGGGTTGGGCCAGCCTCGCTGCCTTATGGGGAGGCCACTCTGAGGGAACCTGAGGCATGAGGAAAGTGGAGCAGCTTTCTGGGTGGCAGGTGAGGAGTGGAGGGTGGGTTCAATTCCCAAGCTCCCTGACCCCAACTGGGAGGTGAAGAGCCAAGGGCAGAGTGGAGAGGACCCACCAAGGTTTCAAAACTGGGTCTTGTAAGCTCTCACTGACTGGCAAAGCCCAGCATTGGTTGGTGAAGGGTGGGCAGATAAGAGGTACCAGAGAAAAAGAGCAATGAGGGAAAACCACCCCCCAGTATATCCAAATGGGAGCAGAGCAGGATGCGATTGTTCCGCTGTGAGCTGCTGAAGCTGAAGTCAAGCAGCAGCTGGGTATTGAGGGATGATGCTCCAATACTTCAGCTGGAGTTTGTCCTCCTTCCCTCTTCCCTCTCCTCCCACCTGGCTACTATAAAAAAATTTCCTTCTCTTGTAGTCTGCTTTTCCTCTTTCTTAATCTTGGATGACTTCATTTACACTGGTTCTCTGTCTGCTGACACCTGCCATCAGCTCTGAGCCTCTCTCTGCTGGAGGAGTCTGTGACCCATAGGCTCCAGAATGGCAGAATAAGTTATTAATCAAAATAATGTCATCCAGCAGCATTGCAAGCCAGGAAAAAAAAATTGCTGCAGAAGATATGTTCCTGGGGATCTGCAATGAGAAATGTCACTATGTCCATGATGATATGTGTTCCTGGCCAGACACTTTCCAGGAAGAAATCAGTGTGGTACATCGAAGCTCACATTTTTGGGAGCATGTGGGCTGTGGGACTCACTGAGGGGTGAGCACTGCAACACTGAAGGCAATATCCAGGTGTTTAAAACTCAGAAAACTTGAGATGGAATAAGGAGCTTTCGGAGTGGTCTGCCTCAACACTAGGATATTGCACATGCAAGATGGAGCTCAGAAAAACTGAACGTGCAAAAAATCCCTGTGGTCCTGAAAGTTCTACATGCTAGGGGGAGGATCAGAGAAGTTTAGGTAGAATCATGTGCCTCGTCACCTCTCCTGTGAAGGGCCACGTCCATTCATGATCCTGAGCCCCCTGCAGACATCACAATGCACCCCTCCCTGAAGGCACCTCTCAATGGATGCCTGGTGGAGGACAGAGTGAGCCAGGGTGTGGCTGGGAGAGGCCATTTCTTCAGGACCTTACCCCTACTCCAGCACCCTTTCAGGCAGAGCTGACTATAAATCAGAAATCAGTCCCCTTGGTGGCTGGAGGTGAAGTGGCAAAGCTGTGCAGCCAGGGAGAGGATCCGGGAGATGTTTGTCTGAGCAGGAGGTTAGAAAGGAAAGAGAAAGGCCTTGTGCTCTGCATGGGAGAGCTGACTCCTTTGGCGTGAGGTTAGAGATACAAACAATGCCAGGCATGGCCCTGAGCCCCCCAGTCACAGTCGAAGCCACACTGACTTCTCATCCAGGCATCTGAGGTGCTCTCCAGACCCCCATCTCTGGCCACACTGCTGTACCACTGCAGCCTTTGGTGCTGGCAGATTTGGGCTGGGGAATGCTGACCTGCTGCTCCCCTGAGATGGTGCTCCAGCTTTCCACAACAGAGACAGGGTGAAGGAGCACCACCAGCAAAATCCTCCAAACCCCCTGTCCCATTTCATACTGCAGGAGAGACCCTACACTGTGAGTATGATGCTTCTCCTGGATGCTGATCACTGAGCCCAGGACTTGGAGCCACACATCATGGTGGGGGGGTTTCAGTCACACGGAACACAATCCCTCCCAAGGATGTCAGCTCCAGGGGAGATGGGTCACATTTGTCCTGGGCTTCCCATCATGTGAATGACTCCTTCTCTTGCCCTCTGGACAGAGTGTTGGCTGGGAATTCTCTTCCCAGCCCCTTTCTGGTGTCTCTGCATGCACATACTGGCAGCCCTCTCTCAGTGTCCTGAGTCTGTTCCCTGTGTAAAGGACAAGACAGAACTGCAGTAACCTGACAAGTCACTTATCCTTATGGCATGGCTCAGCTCCCAGCTTCTTTCCTATTACGTCCTTAGTCTCAAACAATTTGCGGCAAGGTCATGGGATGAGACTGGATGGGATGGGAGGCTCTCACATCTTCCAGAGGTTTGAGGGAAAAAAAGGGTCACAAAGGCAGGCAAGGACTCTGTTGGGTGCTTCACACTCAGGGAAGGGTGGAACCAGCCTCCTGCACTAAGAGGGGTAGGAAATGCTGGAGATCCCTGCTTCCCTGCCTGTGCTCGAAGCTGCAGTCGTCTGCCAGCCCTGTTGTGCAGCAGCTTTAGAAGGGAGAGGGGCACCCTGCAGCTGCCTGTCCCCTGGCTGCCCGGGGGGAAAAGCAGGTTCTGTGCAAATGTGCTCCCTTGGAGGCTGCGATGGGCTGGGACCAGCTAAATGCTGATGTGCTCGTGCAGAGACTGTCATCCAGATGACTTGTGGGGAGCAGCGTGACTGAGGATGGAAGGTGCCACAGGAATTAAAATTACTGTCTCCAGATTATTTGTGAGCCTGGGATGGAGGCATTCATCAGCAGGTCTCTCTGTAGAGTACAGCTCCCCAACTGCTCTGCATTTTCTGTTGTTATGTGTATACTTGTCTCATTGCAGTGGAAGGCACAGCCTCTGGTGCCCTTGGGGACTCCCCAAAGCACCCCAAACATCTGCACAGGGCTGGTGGATACAATGGAGGGCAGGCTCTTGC
>NW_005054471.1:936833-949155 GCF_000277835.1 Geospiza fortis | reverse complement strand
AGGGCACAGAGAGGAAAAGCAGCTGGAGCTGGTTCACATTTTCTTTTTTTAAACAGAATGAGCCTTTTCTTAGACACTGTTTTCAGGAATTTCACCAGGAAGGAAAAGATGTCTTTTATTTCAGGAACATTTTCTTAATGCTCCAAACTGACAGGCACACTGACAGCAAAAACATCCTGAACCCCCCTAGACTTTTATTTTTTGTGCACAAGAAAATTTGCATATGTTAGCATATATATTTGATATATAATGTGTATATCCTCTGAAAAGTAATTAGTATTTTTTCAACCAGCTGCAATGATCACATGTTCCTAGGCTCCGTGCTGGCATAATTGGATGAAACTCTGCTGTACGTGTTATACTGCCGGTTTGAAGAATACATCCAAAAGTTCCCATCTGGCCCCAGGATTTCTGAATTTCTGTCAGTGTTTTAAAGCATCTCTACCACGGACAAAAGGTCAGTACAACATGAGAGGCTGTGGAGGCTGAGCCTGGGTGCTAAAGGTCATGTCCAAGAAACCCATCAGAATTTGTGCAGACTCCTGAAATCAGGAGCCTGGGAGATAAAGTACTTTAGAGAGCCCCAGTCCCTGACTGCACACTTCAGGAGTGGGGGCTGTGGCTTCAATAATCTTGTTTCTTCTTGTTTTCAGTTATCACATCACGCAGCTAAACCTGGAAAGCCACTCCTGACAGCGATGTGTCATAGAAGAAATGTTTTTTTTTTCCTGAGGATGCCGTGAAGGTTTTCTGAGGATAAAGAACAAAATTTGTGCAACTTGTTAAAGGAGCTGCAATACAGCAGGAAAACAGTTGAAAGGAGAACTCTGTGTGTCACTGGGGATATGAACTACCTGCCTAAATTGATTGTCAGCATGCTCGTGCTGTGGTCGGGTGAAAATGTTCCTCATCCTCCACTCTGGCCAGATTTTGTCATGAGGAAAGTAGGCAAGAGGCAAAGTGCAAGGGTGACTTACATGTTTTCTGATGGAGCAGCAGATGGAATCTTTTTTTTTTATCAGCAGATTTAAAGGACTTTAAATCTTGTGAAGAGTTCAAGTGAAGAAGAGTTTAAGAAGTAGGAAAGGGTAAGGCTTGCTTTCAAGTCTCCTTCTCCAGGAGTTTTGCTGATGCAAAGCAGTTTTGGGCTCGAGGGGGGCTGAATTCCCCATTGTTAAAAGCAGCTCAGCTGCACTTGTCCACCTTTCAAGGGCATTGTGGGCATAAATACTGCCAAAAGCTGAGATGCTACAGCAATCACACATACACTTGAATAAGAAGGTTTCTGTGTTGCCCAGAGGCAGCCATTTGCCAGCTGGAAACTCACTGCATTGAGAGGTTTTATTTCAAAGTAAGCTCAGCCACAACAGCAAATGACATCCTGGTGTGCCTGGTGGTGAAGGATGACGTGGTCTGAGGAGCTCTCTAACAGCATGCTCTGAAGCAATTTTGAAGGAGCAGGTCTTGATAGCCTTGCCTGGGGATGGAGAGAAGCAAGGAAGGCCATGGCGAGGCTGTTGTTTGCTGCCTGTGATGTGCAGGCTGGAAATCAGGCTCCAGGCTTGAGGCAGCACAGGAACCTCAGATCTTCAGCCTAAATAGCAACAGGGAAATCTGTTTGCTGGCTCCTCTCAGCACACACTTGAGCTAATTGCAAGATGTGAAGGATGATGAATGGCAGCAGAAAGCATACCTGACAGAAGGCTCAGGAAAAGGCAGTGCATGTTCACGAGAGCTTGGACACTCACAAGTAAATGATGTTTTTCTTCCAGTCAGGTGTCACTAACAAAGTGCAGCTCCTGTTACCAGTGGTGCTGAACCCAAAATGTGAAACAGTGAAAAACTTGGTTTGGGAAAGCTGAGTGGGAGCAAGAAATTCAGGAATATTTATATTTCATTGTCCCTGTTTGGGGGCAAAATACCAGTGCAGCCCTGGATTTCATGCTGTTGCAAGCTTTGAAGCTATTGCTCTGTGCCTCTCAGCCAGAGGAACTTGGATTCGTGGGCCTTCTCTGGTCAGCACAGGAACAATTCCCCTTAGCAGAAGGGTCACTGGTGTGCTGATGTGGCCCCCTGGCATGAGGACAGAGCACACAGCCGCTCTGTCATGCAAAATGCCAGCCCAAGAATGCCAGCACTCGGACCTTGCTGGAGCCACCAGGGCCGGGCGAGGCACCAGGGCCAGGAGACACCACCATGGACACCATTTAAAGCCACCCAATGATGAATCCTTCAGGTTCTCTGATTGTTTTCTCACTCTGCAACCTTCTCCTTCAGCAGCCATAGGACTTCTGTTTCAGGCTCTGAGCGTTACCATGGTGCTCAGGCCAGCAGGGTCACCTCACCAGCTCCATCAACGCCCCTTGAACAATAAACTGCTGAAAACACTGGATATCTCTGTGATTCCAGCAAAAGGAGTGTTACAGGTCTCCTCTGTCCCTGGATCAGGTGCTCTGAGATGTGTAAGGGTTTAATGAGTCCAGACTCGGACCACTTTCCCCATGACCTGTGCAAGCTGAGGCAGAGCTGCGCTCACCCTGATACCTCTTGTTGAACTCTCATGCCTGTGGTGACACAAGGCACCCAGCACCCATGTTTTTCTCACACTTGCTTGTCTTGCAGCCTTACGAGGGATACAGAAACGCAGGAATATTTTTCACAAATGCATTTTTTTACGCCTCCAGATGTTTCACTTCCTCTTTTCCCTCCCACCCCCCGTGACACAATGATGAGAGACTCATTCCTGGAACTGGGTTAAGATCTTTGCCTACCAGCTTGGGAATTACATTTTGGGGCGTTGCATTTAACTTGTCTTTTCTCAACTCCAGCAGCTGCTGGTTACTTTCTTTTGCCTGACGCCATGTCAGTAGCTTGTTCTCTCCTTAAAGGACTCTGCTGAACTCCAGCCCACCCCTGCAGGGCCCTTGTGAAGCACAGACAGGCTTCCATGACTGCCCAGTTTTGCATTTATCTCACAGTGCTGCAGCTTATTCATCTCCCAGTTTGATAAAATCTTTTTAGGGCTTCTCACAATCCCTCATAGTTCTGTCCTTTCATCAATTTCTCTCCTTCTTCTATTAACAAATAAAACCCTACACAGTATGATGCCACCTGGATAGATCTCACCTCTTGCTCTGTCCTCTTGCTTCTCCAAACCATTAATAAATATTTTCAGTGATGCCCCTCCCAAATCTAGTCCCTTGAGTCTTTCCCATTTAACCTCCCTCTGCTCCAAGGATCATTTATTCACTCCTACCCTTTGTATCTCGTTGCTTGAGCAGTTTTTGACCCACAACAGGATGCTGCCCCTTACCCTACAGATATTTATTTTCCTTAAGAGTCTCCTGTGAGGAACTCTACCAAAAAGCCTTTAGAAAAATCCAAGTAAATTACGTCCAGAAGCGCCCTTTATCCTATTTGCTGTATTAACTCTTTCTCAGGTTTTGGCAGAAGTCACAGATTTCTGTATCTGCCGCATTCATGCTCATCCCCACATGCTGTCTGTCCAAAAATCTGACCAGATTTTTGTAGGGCTGGGATGCTCTGAGTTACTCACCCATCATCAGATTTCTCAGGATCCTACCAAACCAAAGGTCCTTAGGACCCCAGAATATGGGGAGGGAGGGATTTTAAAATAAGGGAAAAAACTGTGGGGCCCAGATGAATATTCCCACTTTAATTAGCCCAATCATTCCTCTGGAAAGTGCACTGGGGAGAAAAAACACTTTGTTTATTTTCAGATTTTGGTTAGATTTCTGTACCTTTCAATCCCTAGTTTTGTTTACTTCTAAAGTTTCTGGGTTTTTTAGAAACATGTTAGTTAGTGTTCATTCTTTCACCATGGTATCTTTTAGGCAATCATAATCCTTTCTCAGCCAGAAAAAATACCCCTATGCTTTTCAAACAGAAAAAAATCCTTCTTTTAACATGAGATCCTGGGTTTATTCCCTGGCATCTCCACAAGGGTGCTGCTCTTTATCCCTTCAGAAGGAGCTTGACAGGCTGGAGGGAAGGGTAGAGAAGAACTGCTCGAAAGTCAGCAAAGCTGAACTGCCTGAAGCTCAGTGCAGGTCCTGCACGTGGGGAGCAGCAAGCCCATTCACAGTCTGGGGCATGCCCTGCTGAGAAACAGAGCTGAGGAGAAGGAGCTGGGGGTCCTGGGGGACAAGAATCTGCCCCCCCCCCTGCCCCTGAACCAGCAGTGTTCCCTGCTGGAAGGCCAATGATTGTTTGGGGTGCCTCAGGAAGAGCACTGCCAGCAGGTCAGGGAGGTGATCCTGGCCCTCTGCTGAGCCCTGTGTCATGTGGAGCGCTGTGTCCGGCTCTCAGCCCCTCAGGACACGGGAGATGTGGAGCTTTAGGAGCAGGTCCACAGTTTCTTGGTATGTAAGACACAGCCAAGATCTTTGTTTGAACTTTATCTGTAAGTTTGGTGTTCAGCTTTTGGAAAGATGTTGAAAACTGAATGATTGAAAAAGGGGGCTGTAAAAATGATGGGAGGCCAAGGGAAAAAAGAAAGCTTGGAAATGAATGTGAAGAAATTTATCCTATTTAGCCTACTAGAGAGAAGGGTAAGAAGTAATTTGACCTATAGGTATCTATACAGGAAGATGGTATTTGATATTATGGTCCTCTTTAATTGAGCAGACAAAGCAAAATGAGATCCAATGTCTGGAAGCTGAAGATGGAAAAATTAAAGGTGGGTATAAGGTGCAGCTTTTTTTTTTTTTTTTAATAGGCTGAGCAATTAACCACTGGAGCAATTTCCAAGAATGGAAAAATTATCCATCACTCTAGATTCTGAAGTCAAGACTGGATGGCTTTCTGAAATGCACATCCCATGTCAGTGCCCAGTCACGAGTGCCATGCAGGACTGCTGTAATTCCGTGGATCGGGTCCTTCAGGAGGTCAAAACCAATTACCATAATTGCACTGTCTGCTTTAAATTCCCTGAATATCCATGGCCCTGTCTCCACCACATTTCTAAGGCATGACCACTTAAGAGCAGCACATCAGAAACCTCCGTTTAGGCCGAAAATATATCTAAATGAAAAATTGCCATGGTGTCCTTTCCTTTCCCCTCTCTAGATGGCCTTTGGAAACACAGAGGTAGCACTGAACACCTTTCCCCACCGCTTTTGCCTTGAAGGTGCACCTGTGGAAAGGCTGCCTGAGGCTGGTCCCCTCCTGTCAATCCCCTCCCAGAGGTGGGCAGTGGATTCCCACCTGGCATTGCCTCTCAGTCCTGGCATCCCCAACCAAGTTACTCCCAAACCAGCCACATGGTGTGCTTCCCTGCTAGGGCTCGTGTTTGTGAATTCCCTTCACCTTTGTTTTGCTGTGATGTTTGCCCCAGTACAGGCAAGCCACGTCTGGCTGTTTTCTAATACCACTGCCTGAAATCGGTCTCATTGTTTTCATGCATTTACTCTAAATTTCCACTGTATGCTATTGTTTCACACCTCTCATTAGGAAAGTGAAGTTATCATGTGAACCCAAAACTGGGCAACCTGAAGGTTCTCTTACTCTTGCTGCCTGTTTCTGGCAGCACAAAGAGCTGACACAAAGAGTGACAAGAGGAACCACGCATGTTTTTGTGCTTCTGCTTCTAGGAAATTCTCCTTGTTGTGTGTTTACAGAGCACCTCAGAGAGCTGGCCTGCAATGCAAGTTCCCCAGGGGCAAGCAAAGAGGAACTGTTACTATCAATTACTGCAATTATTGCAATTATAATAATTATTATTCTGTCACTTAAATTTCAGCAATTAATTTTTCCAGAGTCTAGTTCAAGCCATTTTCTCTCTGCCAGATGCTGATCACAGCAAGAGCGAGGTGCAGCATCTGCTACTGATCAGAATCTGGTTTAACTCATGAAACACTGCAGGGGCAGGTGCCTGGTGAAGTGCAGGCCTGGGTCTCTTTGATGGGCTCAGGGAGAGCCCGTCAGAGCAGCTGAGTGTGCAGTGTGATCAGTGTGATCGTGCAGACCAGGCACGATGTCAGTCTGGGTATTGCAGGCTGGAGTGGGACTGTGCTAAACTGGGCTGCAAGGGTTCAGAGCCAGGGTATTGTCAGGCTAAGGTGAAGGGTGGGGGGTGAATTATCCAAATTTAGGCAGCTGAAGGCTGTGTCTCTGAGCTATGGCAGCTGTCTAGCAACCCACCAAGAGAGCCTGCACATGCCATGGAGCAGTTCATCCCATCCTTGCTGGAGCATCTCCAGCAGTGTATCACCTCACCCTCTGGAGACACCACCTTGTTTTCCCCACTGGTTTTAGTGAAGCCCAAAGTGTCTGTTTAGACCAGACACCTGCCTTTAGTGGGAGGAAAATCATACCCTTCACATTCTTAATTGTAGGTTTGATAAGAAACCTTGACACGTGAGAAGAATCCATCAATCCAGAGGTTTGGGAATCACCAATTCCAGATAAATCTAGGAAGGACAAAGCAAGTGGCAGTTTCCTCCCATCAACCAGCATCAAGTGACACTAATAACACACTGTTTTGGAAAAACCAATACAGAATATACAGGTCACCTTCCTGAGTGACAGATCTGAGACCTAAAACTGGCATCAGTTGGACAGGTCCATTGAGAAGTATTACCTTTTTTTTTTTGTATCAGCTCAGAGCTGGCTTACATGATATTCAGGGTATAATATTAACCTCACACGAGGTGCTGCTTCTTTGGGCATCACTGCTGCTCCTCATTATAAGAATTCTTCTGCTGCAAACACTGAGAAATTCTACACCCAGGTCAGCAAACTTGAAATGAAGGCAGGGAGCTGTACCTCAGGAGGCAGTCATTCTAGAAATGCTCATAATAGATATTCGATTCACTGTTGTAAGAAAGGGACTGAATGGTATCTTTGAATCTTTCAGTAGCAAGACAGTAGGCAGGAACTAGGAGATTGCTGCTGTCTTCTTATTGATATCGTGTCCAATTCTGTGTTTCTGCCTTCCAAAAAGACCTTTAGTTAATTAGAAGAGGATAAGAAAACTGCTGCCACGATGACTTGATGTTGGGGAAGGTTGTCTTCTAGTGAGGAATTCACTTACATTATTTATCCAAGGGAAAATTAAGAGGCAATTGGATCATGGCCTATGGGTCTGGGCATTGAAAAACAGTCCAGGGAAATAAATGGGACTTTGATTTGCTGGGAAAAGACAGCTGAAAATCCAGTGGCAGGCAGAGGAAATGCAGTCACCCTGGCAAGAAAGTGCAAAAAGTGAGTGGATAACAAGGTTTGGCAGGGTGTCCCTCACTCCTTTTAGAGCCAAGGCTGAGGATGTGCCGTGGTGCTCAAAAGTACCATGTGAACAATGCAGAAACTGGAGAGGTGGAACTTTGCTCTCCTCACTGCTGTTTGGTATTTTGGATTCTCTGATTCCCAGGGCTATAAACAGCTGCATTTTCTAGCTGATAACAGATAAAAAGTCTTTATCACACACAGCAGTATGAGTTAGGAGTGTAGCAAATAGTCTGCCATTTTAGGCATCAGGGACAATGTCTGTTCTTTAAAAGACTCTATTTAACTTTACTTGTGTGGTTGCTTGAATGTTTCTTGGTGATCCATGGGAAGATATCCAGAGACAAAACAAAATAAATGGACCAGAAACCAGACATGAAACACCTTGCTTCAATTTGTCTTCTTCAAACTAAGAAAATTATAAAATAAAAGGCAATTTTTTCAGAATCCATCAGCAAAGGCCACATTTAATTCTGTGTAAAGTAGGCGTAGGTTTCTACTATTTCGGTAGTCTTTTCAGTGAGCTCTGCTATAGTAGTGGTGTTTAATAGTCTTCTAGCTGAAAAAAAAAAGTAAGGGTGATTTTTCCTTTTCTGAGGGCAGAGCTGCAGAAGGCCGCAGGCTGAAACCCGGGCCTGTGAATGGGGTTCTTGGGGTGGGTCCAAGACAAAGCTGGACTCTGACTCTCCTTCCACATTTTTGAAAGGCTTTGGGACTGTGAGACTGGAGGCTTGTTACATGAAGGCAATTTGCCCAAGGTGGCTGATCAAAAAAGAGATAGAGACATGGGAGATATAAACTGTGTAAACAACTTCATGAGTGTGCTGTGTTTGACAGGGATAGAGTTAATATTTTCCACAGTAGCTACTATGCAGCTGTGATCTGGATTTGTGCTGAAAACAGTGTTGATAACACAGGAATGTTTTATTTATTGCTGAGCAAATCTTGCACAGAGTCAAGGCCTTCTCTGCTTCTCACGCCACCCCACCAGAGAGGGGGCTGGAGGCTGGGAGGGGACACAGATGGGACAGCTGACCTCAGCTGACCACGAGGACATTCTGTTCCATATGGCAACGTGCTAGTATAGAAATCTGGGGGAAGAATCCAGGGGAAGGGGGAACATTTGGAATGGTGGAAGTTGTCTTCCCGAGTAACCACGAGGTGTGATGGAGCTCTGCTTTCCTGGGGAAGGCTGGCCATCTGCCTGCCCATGGAAATGGTGCTTGAATTCCTTGTTTGGTTTACCTGCGAGGCTGTTTTCATCTCAATCTGTGGGTTTTCTCACTTTAACTCCTCTGATTCTCCACCCCATCCCGACACAGGGGGAGTGAGCAAGCGGCTGTGAGGGGTCTAGCTGCTGTCTAGGGTTAAACCATGACAGTGAGGAATAAGTACCATTTTTTAATCCAGCAAAGGATTGCATCAGTCAGAAACAGCAGCTAGAATTCAATTGAGGCAGATGAAATTCAGTTCAGAGGGAAAGCACAGGTTTTTCACTGTGAGACCAATTAGCCACTGAAACAAACAATGAAGGAAGCAGTGGTTTCCAGCCCTGCTCATATATTGGGCTGACATGCCATATGGAGCCACAGGTGGATCCAAAACGGGGTAAAATTGGGGTGCATGAGGTGAGAGAACAACTCCTGATGGTGGTAGTCAGGTGAAGCTCTGCCCTACAGGTTACCACAGGCCAGAGGGGATGGCTGTGAGGCCCATTTGCAGTTTAAGACACAGACTGGACTTCCTAACCAGGAACATGCAGAGATATTTCAGAAGACTCTGCTCAGCTACAACTGCATAATGAAGTAGTTTAAGGAGGAAATGTTTATGTTTAGTTCACTAATAGGGCTTCATTAAGAGCCTTTATAGACCAAAAGACAAAGAGTAACCCAATCAAAGGTTCCTGATGAAAGCAGCAAAATAGGAAAACCAGAATTTCCTACATACCAGGAATGTGTGAGCCCATTCCCTGCAATGAACAGAAATACAGTTTCCTCATTGACTTACAAGGACATTTAGTGCTTATTTGCATACGAAAACATGTGCACAGAGAAGCACAAGCCCACAGAGATGCCAGCATCCCCAGGGATCTGTCCTGGCTGGGGTGGAGTATATCCAGGCTGTGTTGCAGGGTGCAGGGCTGCAGGTGTGAGAGCCCGGGTCAGTGATGAGTGCATCTGGAGGAGGGAGTCCAAAATGGGTGAAAAGATGGGTGAAAGAAACTGCAGAGTGGTGCCACGGCAGGACAAGATCCAGCCCTGGCCCAATGCTCTGAGGACCCAATTTCTCATATTCTGCACTCCCTGCAGCACCAGCTTGAGGTGATCCAGGAGGAAATGCACACACAGCTACCAAACCACAGTTCCCTCTAGGTGCCTAATCCAAGGGGTGGAGGGATCATGATCCCAAACCCCCCAGTGCTTCTCTTGCTGAGGGCAAAGGGCCATGGCCAGAGTCACAGGTAAACACAGCCCTACAACCTGAACCTCCAACAGCCCAGGAGAGGAGCCCCTCCACTGTGCTTGTTCTTGTCATTCTTTCTTTACTACTTTGTCCTACTTTCTTTACTTTACTTTCTTCACTGGCTATGTCTGCTGTAAGGAGGGGTGCCTGGCAGAGCCCGCAAAGGGACCCTTGTGGGCACTGATGTCTCTTTGCTTACCCTGGCAATCAGAGTTGTGCAGCCCCAGCTCTCTCCAAGACACACCATAGTCTTGCCAGCCAACACCAGGGCCTGGCAGTCCTGAGAAAACAGACCTTTCTCTCACAGACAAAAAAAAAATTAATAAAAATAAAATATAAACCCTGTGAAATGTCTCCCTTGCAGTGAGCTGTGGGACAAAATTTGCCAGTGGAAAGGACCTCCTAGGCTGCTGCAGTCAGTCATCCACAAGAACCAAAGCCTCTAATCCCATTAAGAAACTTATCTTTCCTGATGGACAAAAAAGCTTTCTCCCATCAAACGTCTATTCTGATGGAAATCTTTATACCAGAACTCCTTCTGTCTCACAAAGGGCCAGGGTGCAATCTAAGCCTTTGATGTTGTGTTTGGAGTATAATGAAAGGCATTAATTTGAATAGAATTATTGAAATGGCATGTCTGTTTCTGCTATTAATAGAAAAATCTTAAAACAATGAGCAGCAGAGATGGGGTCTATTGCAGGGAGCAGGAACAAAGGCAGAGCATTTTGCTCTGGTTGTGTTACGGGAATGGCTTCAGGTCTCTAATGTGCTGGGCTCTGCACAGAGCAGAAAAAACAAACCCTGCACGAGGCCAAAAGAGCAGAATCTTCAGACCTGGGCTCTGCCTGCACATCTCCTACAGCTCAAAAGCTGCAGTGCTTCAAAGAAAACGGCACAGAATGTATTCAAACCAAATCAGAGGTGATGGGTCCCCATTTACCTGGGCAGCTCCTTGCCAGAGGGTGTTATGGCTGCTAAAAGTTCATCTGGGCCCAAGGTGAGACTGAATGAATTCACAAAAGAGAAATCCAATCAGGATCAAGCCTATAATTCCGTAATATTTGTAGCATGGGAAGGATGCAGGAGGGGAGGATCATACCTGTGTGGCATAGTATTATGACTTCCTTACACACGCACTTTTTTCAGGATGCTGAGACACCAGATCTTTAATCTGACTTAATAAAATTGTTCTGATAGCTTTGAGTTCTTCTGATCCCTGTATGTAAAGAAGCATTTGAGCATTTGTATTTTTATATATGTGCATCATTGCATAATAAGCTGAAAATCATAAATCTAGGTGGATTCTGTGGAGAAAAAATAAAAAGCCCAAAAAACACTTCCCAGGGGCTTGAGTTTCTAATAACTGTCTCTTTGTCTTTCCTGTTTGCTTTCCAGGAACAGGCTGGCAAAGTGACTCAGGGATCACTGCTCCTGTGCTGTATTCTGGGAGCAGAGCTGGCAAATGGGATGAGGCACCTTGTGGGCACTGGCCCCACAAGGATCTCACAGTGGGAAATAGCTTAAGGACAGCTCTCTGTGTGGGGTGAAATTAGATAGCTCCCCTGTCTCAGGAGACTGAGAATCTCTGTGAAAAGATGGCAGAAACATGATTTTGCCACAGAGTGTGACACAGAGCCCAAGAGATCAGGAACCCTCAAGGAGAAACTACTTAGTGGTGGATGCCACAAATCCCACCAGCATCCCCAGCAGCTGTTTCCATGAGGGATGGACCACAGCGAGTGATGTGAGTTTATTCTTTGCCTTAACAGGTGCTTTCTGGCTCAGGCAACCTCTTCACCTGTATCCACTAACTTTACCTCCAGAGCTGGTTTGATGGGCACAGTATGGTGCAAGTCCCAGCTCAGGAATGGGCTAAGAGCACAAAAGGGCAGCAAGGACATAGCTGCAGGAGGGGTCTGGAGAAAACCTGTGTGCTCTGGGATGTCATTCCCAGCATTTCCTTCTGCCCTCCACCATGCAAGGAGCAAGAAGCCTTGCCTTGCACATCTGCTCTGAGTCCCTGGCATGACTTTGCTTCTTCTCCCCAAGACACCAACACCAAGGCTAGCAACATCCTCCCTCCTTCAGGTTCTCTGTGGTTCCCCACTGCACTGTTGGGGTTTGAAAACATGCACACACAGAGGTCCTGCAGGGCTTTGAGAAGGTGACCAAGGCTGGAAATTACCCAGGGTACAGACAGAAAAAGAAAAACCAACAGTGGGTTTGCAGAGCAGAGGAGCAAGGGACAGGAATGGGAAGCTACTTAAAATTAAAGCTGTGATTTGGGGCAGACCAGAAGAAGCTGAGAACAGGAGGCAGCATCACAACTTGTGGTCTTTGCTGCTTTGGTTTCAATTACCTGGCAAACCCTCCTGCAACATTCCCATCCCTTTCATTCAGGGCGCTGCCGTTTCTTTCCTGTTAGTCGCCGCAGACAAAGCCAGCACCACATTTTACCTTCCCCAGATGAAGGGAGGACAAGGCTGACGCTCTGCATCTCCCAGAGGGAGTGGGCAGCCTGGCAGACAGTGCTGGGCTGTGCTGCTCCCACCGCGTGTGTGCCGCAGCAGCAGCAGGAGCCTGCTCTGGGCCAGTGCCACCGAGCTGCCTGCAG
>NW_005054471.1:921873-936765 GCF_000277835.1 Geospiza fortis | reverse complement strand
TGTGCCAGTGCCACTGAGCTGCCTGCAGGAGCCGGCCCCGGGAGCTGACACAGCCCTCTGGAAGGATGCTGCACCCGCCTGCAGGCCAGGAATCAGCGGTCTGGTGGCCACTGTATAACACTTATGGCTGGTGGAGGTGCTGCGTTGCTTTTCTGCAGCAGTAACACAGCTCAGGTGCCTGGTTTGAAAACCCTGAGCTGCTGTCACAGCTGCATCGTTGTCACTCTTGCATGCTGCTGCAGAGTGGTGCTGCTGGATGGAATGTTCAGCAATGTGAGCAATTAAGGACATGTCTGTATGCATTGAAGGGCATAAAACAAAGTTTCAGCACAGCAGGAGGGTCCACTGGGAAGCTGAAGCAGGAGATCCGTGTTGCGTCTCCTTCAAGGATGTGGTCTCAAGCTCTGGAATGATCCTTGGGACCAGCTTTGTGCAGAGCATGCTTCATCCTCTGCAGCAGAACTGCCCAGAACCCATTTTGTTTAATGTTTTATTAAATTCATGCCCCAGCTGCTGCACCAGACCCTCTGTCTCACAGGCTGCCTCTGAAGCACAGCAGTGCAGCTTTTCTGGGGGCTGTGTGGGCTGACATAGAACAGACACAGAAGCTTACTCTACCTAAGGAACTTGCAGGCTGTAAACTTTTCCCTGCTTTTTATCTGGGCTGATTGGCTGCTGGGTTTTCACACACACACTTACAGAAACCTGGTCTCCCAAGAACACCAGCAGAGAGGACTGAAAATCAGTGGAAAATGGCAAAGCCAATGAAGTTTTTAATGGTGTCAAACTGGGCATCTACAGCTAAGGCAGCCATAAATACAGTATCAAAGACGCATTTAGAAGGTTATCTCTCATGATAAAAGGGAGTTGCAATAAGGAGAATTTCTCCAATCTTCCTTTTTTCCTCTTCTTACTCTTCCCTGAAACTTGGCATTGTTGAGGAAATGGCAAGACTTGCAGCACATGAGAGGAACAGCAAACACCCAATAAAGCCTGGGACAGGACCAGCAGCAGACAAAGGTCCATACTGTAACCCAAACACACCTTCATTAGAGTCTGGCAATTATACTGGGTGTTAATTGCTGCTGCACCAGGCAGGATTCAACAGCACTGGCACCTCGGGGTTGGCACCAGTGCAGCCCCACAGCAGCCCCACACAAATCTCCTTGGCTTTGCTCACCACCTTGCTCCTCTGTCCTTTGGCAAACCTGGCTGGCACATTTGGAAACGAGGAGATAAAGCTCACAAAATGAAGAGCCTTTGAGCAGGTGCTGGATCTATTGATTTGTCTGCTGGCCTTTGAATTGCTGGGGGTCACATCTCCAAGTTCAGCCATGAAATAACAAGGACTATAAATAAAACAAACAGGCTGAGATTTCTCACCAGGCTCCAGTCACTAGCAACTTCTAGAAGACAAAGCGCCAGGTGACAGAGAAGTCCTCAGGATATACAACCAAAGCTGTCAGGCTGTAATCCATGAACACTTCTCTTGCCAGCCATATGGGTGAACACCTCTCTCACCACCTCCTCTGCCACTAGCAGCTCTTTCTCCCCTCTCTGCACCACTTCTGTAAGCAGATGATGAACTCTAGGTGATCTGGCTTAAGCATAGGTGTGTGTACATATTTCCATGTTTAATACATATATCTTTACAGACAGCTTACTTTCACTGACACTTGTTGTGTGGTTTCAGAAAAGGCAGGTGCTTTCCCATCATTTCCACCATTTGCCGTGAACAACCACTGTGAGCTGTTTAACCTGCCCTTAGATAATTTTAGCAGCAATTCCTCTGACATCTTCCTATGGACAGAGTTTGACAGCCAAAATCAGCTCTTCCTGAGAGCACTCCTCTCTATTTTTCAGCATAAATTTTCTTTCCCTTCTGCTTTGTGCAAGAGAGCCGTGGTACAACAAATGGGTTTTTTTTCTCAGGGTCATCAACTCATAGGATCAGTGACTCATAGGATCTTCGGCTCATAGGATCATTTAGGTTGGAAAAGACCTTTGAGATCATCAAAGTTCAACAGTTAACCCAGCACTTCTGTGTTCACCACTAAACCACGTACGCAAGCACAGCACATCTTCTAGACAAACCCTCCTGGAGTCACACACCAGCAGTTGCCGTACAAAATCTGCTCATTGCAGGGGCAGAGGCTGAAGAGAGGGGATCCCAGGGTGGGCTTCCCAAGGGGGCTGCTGAGCTGAGGGAGGTGGCTCTGCATGGTGTGGGAGTGACCTAGCATCCCAAGAATTCTTGTGAATAGAGAATCAAGACAAATGGATGCACGGAGACAAAGCTGTGGCAGGGCTGGGCAGTGATGACAATGGCAAGAAACAGTTTCATGCCAGGAAGTGGTGGACCACCAAGAGGTGCTGAAGGTCATTTAAGCTTCCTTCTCTTAAGTATGACTCCAAAATATGACTAATGGACAGGTGTGAGTGAATGTTTTTTCTGAGGATCCTGTGGTGCCATGCTCTGCTTCCTGCTGCTCCCTGGTCCCTTGTGTGCATTTATTCCACCAGGCAGACTGCTCTAGCTCACCAAGGCACCGTGTGCCAGCTGAGACAGGTGACTCCTGCCAGGTGCTGCAGACAGAGCTAATGGCTCTGAGTCAGAAGAGGCTGTTCAGCTGCAAGTGAGGGGGTTAAAAACCTCAGCCAACAGCAACACAAATGTTTGCTCCTACCTGCTGGCACTGACAGACCGCTCTGTGAAAGCCACCCCACAACAGGAGTGCCACAGCTGCAGGAGAGAGAAAAGCCGGGTCAGTACACTGCAAGTGGTGCACGTCCCTGCTTTCACCCAAGACTCCATCTCCCTCTTGCAAAATGGGAATTTGCAGTTGAACTTCCTCCTCCCCAGCCTTTGCAAGCTCAGTGCTCTGTGCGAGGTACATGGATAACCAGGGTCCTGCTTTTTGCAGGAGTGACTCTCCTGCTCCTCCCACTGGGCTGGAGGCAGCTGGGTGGGCTCTCCTTTGCCCAGTGAGGTGTGAGCATCACCACCACAGGACTTTTCTGCCAGCAAGAACATTAGAAGGATTTCCTCTCCTCCAGCCACTGCAATATCCCAGAAGCTTCTTGCTCTTCACATGCCCTCTCTCCTGCTGAGTGGGTTGAAACTGGTCTGTGTACTAAAAATTGAGAGGAGAGGCACAGCAGCCCCCTGTGCACGTCTGTACAGAGGCAGTGCTGGAGCAGATGCCTGTCCCTGAGGACACTGAGCAAGGTGAGCATGTCGTGCCTCATCCCCCAGGAGTCAGTGTCCTCTGCAGGGGTGAAACTTGGCAGGCAAGATACAAGGACAATTCAGAAAGGCAGGTGGTAAAATGTAATTTCAGATCCCATGCAGGCAAGAAAAGAGAAAAAAGAGACACTGAGAAGACTGAATTATTTGCTACTCTGGAATGCTTAATTTTTCATCTTTTCTAGAGCATTTGCATAACCTTTACTTCTTTTATTTTTTATTTTTTTTTGTAGGCAGGATTTTTTTGTTTTGTTTAAATTTTTTTGCTTGCAATTTCTTTTCTTTCTTTTTTTTTTAATGAGATGCTTTTTCATCTGTGCTACCTCGGCAGCCTGTGCTTGAGCATGAGCAAATTATTCTGTGCTTGCTGCCATCAGAAGATGCCGGCTCTTGGGAGCCTCACAATGCAATTGCAGCCAAAGCCTTGGAAAAGGGGAGAAGCTGGGGACAGGGAGGTCACCAATGTGAGTGGTGCCACCGCTGCCACAGAGCAGGATTCCTGCACCCAATGCAGCCTGTGTGTATCACAGCAGCCCCTCTCACCCCTGCAGGGCCATGGGGTGTCCCTTTGGTTTTCCAGCCCATGGCTGTGGGCTCGGGCTGGGGATGGTGGCCAGTGTGCCGTGGGTGGAGGTGTTGCTGAGCAGAGGCAAATCTTGCTGCTCCTTGGCTTATTCAGCGTTTCTCTCGATCAGAAAGTACCAAAGCTCAGAAACTCAGCAGAGGCTCTGCCAGAGTGTTTCAACTGGTTATTGAGATCCCTTGCTAAGCCCCTTCGGCACATCGTCAGGCTGACAAACACAAGCATTGCTGGAAAACATGGAGACATTTCATTTAAAAATTGTGCTGAAGCTCAGCGTTCAGCCTTCTCTGCAAGAAAATGTGATTAAACATCTCCTCTTTAGCTTGAAAACACTTGCCAAGTTTTATCTGAAAATTCATTACCCCCTTTCTCCACATACGTTTTCCAATGAACGCACTATTTTTCTCCATCCTATTAAAAAATATACATAAATATCCGTCTCTTGCTGTAGCACCAGACTGCGGGGCTCATGTGTGGGTTCAGAGCCAGACTTTCTTTGAGCCTCTTCATCCTCCTATGGGTCCATAACTGTGCTGGAAATCTCTGGATGATGGACTTCCAATCAAGTCTCAGGGAACGGAGAGGCCACTTCCAAAGGGAAAACTGAGTTAAATAATTTTTAAAAACCCAGAAAAGCCAAAAAACAGCAAACCAACACAAACAAACCAGAAAAGCACACCAACCCCAAACCTCTTGGAAATAACAATGAGCAATCTTCAGGCTCACTGGTTGCTTTGGAGCACCAGGGAAGTGATCCTTGATGGCTAGCACAGAGCTATCCAAGTGCTTCAAGTCCTGCTCTCCCCAACCAACCCTCCTCCTAATGGGGAATATTTATTCTGTGTTGACAGAAGTCTGCTCCAGGGTGGGAGCTAATATTAATTATACGACAAACACATCCTTGGGCAGTGATTTGCATGCGGCCTTACATCAAACAACTCAAGGTCCTATAAAAGAGGAGCAGAGTCTGCTCCTGCTCCCTGCTGCATACTGAATGAATCCAGGCATGATATTTGATTGCTGTGACCTTCAGGAAGGTCTGAGCCTGTTCCCAGCCCTTGCACGCCCACACAGGTGACTGGCACACACTTGGCAGCCCATCCTGGTGGGGCTCTTCAAATAGTTTGGAGAACCTCTTGTGAAATTCTGGGTGTGCAAAGGCACAGGCTGCCTCGAGCTGGGGTCTGCCTCCTTAAACCAGCATCATATTTACAGCTTTATCATCTGCAGAGAACAGCTGGTGCCTCATCCCGCTGCACACTCCGCAGTGTGACTCTCCAACTTGCAATCTGATTTATGGAGCATGCCTTGCTTCACTCAGTAAAATTTATAAATGGCACAAAAAAAAAAAAAAAAAAAAAAAAAAAAAAAGAAACCCCCCCCCCCGCCCCCCCCCAAAAAAAAGGAAGGAAAAAAAAAGGAAAAGGAAAAGAAAAGAAAAAAGAAAAGTGGCTGAGCCTCTTTACTTCATGTTCCACCATCAGAACTGACAGGTAAAAGGGCAGATGGGAAAATACCTGCTGAGAATGAAGGAAGAGCTACTAAACAGAGATCTATCTCCACTCCCCATGAGGTTATCAAAGCCGTGGTGATCTGAGTATGAAAATAACATATTGTCAGAGCCGGGTGCCAGCAGAGGAATAGCCCAGCTACACAGGGCCTCATAAAGAAACAAATTTGGGGTATTTGGAGCAGCCTAGCCAAGGGATATCTGATCCCGGAACTCTCTCTTATTTTGCTTATCCATTTCATTACCCGTGGTTGCCTTTCACTGCCAGAAGACACGGAAACAGCACCGTGAAATCCTTTGGCTCAAGGGGATCGGTTTGGAGATGTTTGGGAAGTCTTATGATTTTTTCCGTCCATCAAAAAAGGGAAAAAAAAAATCTGATTTCTCAATACCAAAACTTGCCTTAGGGAATGCTTGGAATTGATGGATTTCCCAACTCTAAAAGTAATTGTTCCCAATACCTTTTGGAATTGTAAAACTAAGGGTCTCTGACTTCTTTCAGTGCTTACTTAGAAATGCAACCCCAGGGTAACAGAAATGTTTGAGGCGAGAGCAGAGCAGTCGACAATGACAGTAGTGAAATACTTTGACTGTGCCAAACCAGTCTTGGAGGATTATTATTCCAGTTCTAGCCCAATCTGGAATAGACATTTTGTTTGTTTTCCTTTTTTCCTTTCCTTTTTTTTTTTTTTTTTTAATCTTAAAAATAATCACAGCATAGGAAAATAGCTCTGGAGAGGCTCCTGTTCTGCCAGAATCCTATCATTTCTGAGGGGACTCCATGGATATGGTACCAGTAGGAAACTATCGGGAAAAAAGGACAGAGTCACACAGAGAGGTCTTGTGAGAGTGAAGCTCCCCATGCCCAAACTGTGTGAAATTTGGGAAACTCCTTACTGAAAAAGGAAAGACAGAAAGTTAATCTATGCATTAAATTGGGTGTTTCTTCTGAGCCCAGCACTGGGCTGCACCTTAATAACTTGAAGGTAGATATAAACTGGTTGTGTGGAGTTTCCAAAAGGAATCCCTTTCAAATACCCATCATCCAGAAAGGAGAGCTTAGTGACTTCTCATACCCCGACTTCCCTTAAGTGTTTTGCTTACGAAATTAATACCTGCTCATCTTTTGTTTCTGCTTTGGATATTCCCCAAGAGCCTCCTCCCACCAGCTGGGATTCAGGACCTGTATCCTCTTTTCAGGGGAGCAATTATTTTTCAGCTCTTGCTAGTGCTCTGCCTGGCCTCTCCAGTGGGATATGGTCCTGACAATGCTGGGAGCACTGCAGGGTGGGATTCAGGATGAGATTGGCTGCAGCTCATGGGAGCCTTTCCAGAAAAGAAGCTTGTCCAGGCATCAGGATCACATACCTCACCCATTAAGAGCAGAGGGCCTCAGAAACAGCCCTCAGGGTGTGTGTGGGGGGGTTCTTTATATTTTTCTTGCTGATGTAAAAAAGCCCCAGATATGTTGGAATCCCACTTCCTGGTGATCCTGAGAGAGGGTGTACCAAGGATGGAAATAATTTAAGGCTGCAGATTAAAAAAGAGGGAAATGAGGGGAAGATGTTGCCTGATGGTATGAGGACTCTGGAAACACAAGTATCAGGTGATAGAGTAGAAAAAGGAGGTTGAAATGTGGAGAACAGAAAGGGAAAAGTCTGAGAATGAAAGAGAACAGCAGCTGCTGATAGTGTGTCTTTGATGGAGAAGGGGATACACACAGCTGCCAAGGGTTTTTTTCACCTTCATGTGTGAAAATTCATGTGAATTATTTAATGAGTGGATTTGCATATTTTCAAATAAATTGCAGTTTATCCTGCCATTGCTTCTCATTCTGTTTCTGTTGACAGAAGCTGTTGCTAATCGAGGAGCTCTTTTTCTGTAAGGTTTTATGAGAGGTGCTCACTGAGACACTGTTGCTCCTTCCAGGAACACACCAGGAGGGGCAAAGGCCTGGAGACAGGATGAAATTTCTCTTAGGACACACACCAAAATCCCATTTCCCAGAGGGAAAAAAAATCCTTTTCAGATTCCATGCTCTGCTTCACTTAGGCTGGGAGGAAGCTGAAGGAGGACTTGCAATGATGTGAAGACCAGAGGAGTTAACAGTGTAGGGACAGGTCAGGAGCCTCTATCCTCTACAAAACAGCAGACAAAACAAATAATTGTGCTGTATTAATAAAGCCTGGGGATGGTTTTCTATAAATATGCCTGGGGAGTAAGCACACAGGGGTAGGAGAGCTATTTCAGCCAAAGGATAGTGCTGGCATGAGAACAAACGTATATAAACTGGCCATGAATAAACCAGGCTGGAAATTAGTCGAGGGCTGAGAACCATTAGAGCAATTGGGTTTGGGGCAACCACCCAGTAGGAGCCATGGAGGCAGAAATCCAAATAGCTTTTAGGAGACAGCACACTCCAGCTCTGAAAGGGCATTGTGATGTGTTGCTGCAACAGCAGGGATTGAATCTGGCAAGTCTGGAATTCCCTGCCAGCCCCACGTTCTTGTGTTTCAAGCTTTTGGGAGGTTTGACTTCTATTTTTTTTGTAGATAAATATGGCTTTGTGAGCAAAAGCAAATAAACTGCTGGTGGAAAAAATTTATTTGAACATTTTTCAAGGTATTTTAAGGCAAAAAGAGTTGAAAACAAAAGCTGAAAAGCCAGCTCTCACCTCCCTATCAGAGCTATGACAGCCTGGGGTGTCCTTTCCAGATAGGAAAGCTGAAAAATGAAGGTGTATGGAAATGTCACTGACCTGTGGGCTCAAAGAGGGCATTGAGATGGGGTATCCTGGAGACAGTGACCACCAAATTCCAGAGCAGTTTCCCAGTCTTAGGCAGGAAAAGTGTCCCACCAGGCATTTCTCAGTGATAGAAAGGATGGAGCTGAGTTTCTGAAACAAGCTCCTCCTCATCAGTGCCTTGACAGTCCCCTGCTTCACATCCCAAGCCAGAAGTGTATTTCCTGCCCAAGCCCAGGTTTTTATTTGCTAATTCCCACGAGGATGTATCAACATCATGCAGTTTGTGCACGAACAGCCCCGTGCACCAATATAGGTCAGGAACCACCTGCTGGAAAGCAGCTCTGCAGAAAAGGCCCTGGGGGGCCTGGTGAGCACAAACTGACCATGATCCAGCCATGTGCCCTTCCAGCAGAAAAGGACAATGGGATCCTGAGCTGCAGCAGGCTCAGCATTGCCAGCAGGTGAGGGGAGGTGGTCCCTGCCCTCTGCTCAGCCCTGGTGAGGCCACACCTGCAGCATCGTGTCCAGTGCTTGGCTCCCCACTGTGGGACAGACATGGATGTGTGGGAGCCCAGAGTGCCCAGGGAAGGACTGATGGAGGGGCTGGATGCTGTCTCCTGTGAGGAAAGGCTGGGGGAGCTGGGACAGGTCAGCCTGGAGAGCACTGAGAGGGGATCTCAGCAATGTGCATAAGCACCTTAAGGGAGGCTGACCGAGATCAGAGCCAGGCTCTTTCCAGCGGTACCCAGTGACAGGGACAGAGGCAAGGAGCACAAACTGGGGCACAGAAGGCTCCTCCTGAACATCAGGAAACACTTTGTCACTGTGAGGGTGACCAAGTACTGCAACAGGTTGAGTCCCCACCCTGTGAGATCCTCAAAAGGCACCTGGACACAGGCAGTCTGCTCTACGTGGTCTGGCTTGGACAGGGGGTTTGGATAAAATCACAGAGCTCCCTGTCAGTCTTAGCTAGCCTGTGATTCTGTGAGATCCACAGGCAAATGATCTGTTTCAAAGGCTCTATTTTATTTGCAATCTGCCATCTACAGTTTTCATTTGAAGCCTCCTAACTCAGTTGTAAGGAACAGAAAACAACTGGCTTCTCTCCATCCCTTCCTTCCCTCACAATCTTGCAGACCTTTCTCATGCTTTAGTTATCAGTTTGTCAAATCTTAGCCTCAGCTTATTGGGTTCCTCCTCACACAGCTGCAGTTCTATTGCTTCACTTGCTATTTCTGCCTTTTTCCAAACCTTTCCCAAAGCAGCTCGCTCTGGGGAGCATCGTGACACTGGAAAGTCCCAGGTCACAAACAGCAGGAGACACATACAGTGAATTTATAGGCCTCGGTGGTTTACAGAAGATGAAATTGAGGTCTCAGAGAAGAGACAAACACAGTATTGACTGGTAAGCTGATAAATCAACACACAGCTTTGGGATGCTGTGCCTGCTTGTTTGCACCAGGAGGATCACTCTGATGAAGGAGCTCCTAAACTGGTCCTAAAGCTGCATCTGCTCATCATCCCAGTGTGGCCAAACCCCACTAAACTGGCCCCCTTTGGGGCCAGAGTGCAACCTGCCCAAATTCATCCCTAAAGGACTCTGAGGATGATATAGCTGGGGTTCAAAAGTCATCGCTATCCTTGAATTTAGAGGGGTGGAATCTGGTACCAAGGTTTTCCATGGTTTGCCTACACATCTCCCACTCTCCTTCAGTCAGTGAAGCTCTCTTTGTTTGGACCCATCATTTTCTGGCATATGAATTGAGAAACAGCAATTGCCAGAGGTGCTGAAGCACTGCAATTTAGCTCTGGGTTGCTGGGCAGCAATTTAAACTACTATAATTTCAGGAGATCCACAGAGGAGCCCTTCCCTAATTGAGCCTTTTTGCTTCAGTCAGTCAGAGATGCTTATACAGAGGACAATGAGTCACTATAGGAAACATCAATATGAGAAGTCGCTGGGAAGGAACAAGACTGAGTTCAAACTGCCCACAAACTTCCTGCAAATTTCAGTTCAGCAACAGCATTTCACAAAATAAACCTTCTCTGCAATATTTTTGAGAGCTGCTGTTTGATTTTTGGTTTTTTAAGAGAGAAAAAAGGTAAGGACACACACAAGAAAAAGAGCAATAGCAATCCTGTTCTCTAGCTTGTGAAGCATTTTCTGGTTGGGAATTGAGACATGGGAAAGGAAGTCAAGGATGAGTAGGAGCTCCTTGCCTACAGCAAAGCACAGGGTGGAGTCACAGCTCCTGACCTGGACTTGTGGTCAGAGCAGCCCGTGTGGGAGCCCAGGGGGGTGACTGGAGCAGGGCTTTATCTCTCCACCCAGGTCCTCCACCCTAAGAATCACTTTGCTTTGAATCTGTGTGAGTGGAGGGGAGTAGGATGTGTGCCTGGGAGTAGGATGTGAGCTCACACCTCAGCCAGCACCACTTGCCCTTCTCATGAAGGCAGCCCTGTTTCCTTGCACTCCCTTCACAGCTCTAAACTCAGTTATTCCTTCATGTCCCAGCTTCTGAGCACATTAATTAAAAGCATCTGGGGCCAGTCCATACTAGTGTGCAGGTGAATGTCTTTTCAGCATTCATCAGGCTTCATTCTCTGGTGCTTGGTGACAATTTTATCTTCCTCTGGGGAAACAAAAGAAGGAGAGATGATGTTGCTGTAAAGAGATGCTAATCGCACTATGGGGATCTCCCGAAGAATTCGCAGAGCTCTTTGTTGTGGGATGCTGGGTCTCCTTGTCCTCAGCTCTGTCTTTCCTCTCTGATTTCTAGGGGGGGGGTTGAAGTTATAAAGATCTTGAAGGGCAAGGGAAGGACATTATTTAATATTGCATCTCAGAGAATGCCACAAGCTGTTTTGAATTGAGTCTGCCTTTTTGTTGCACATGTGGCAGGGACATGGGATCTGCTCTCACCCTGCATCACTGGGGGGGCTACTTCTTTCCTGCTATGATTTTTGGTTCCTTTCTGCCTTACCAAGAGCTGAAAATGGATCATTGTCCATACATATGCATTTCTTCTTCTGGAGTTTGACAGAGATTGGGGAGTCTCTGGAGGAACTGTGGAGCCAGGTGTGCAAGGAAGATGGCTCTGGATGGGACTGACAGTGACTGGTACCTTCAGGTGACTGTGTTTTTTTGCAACACTGCCAACAGCAAAATCCACCTCCTAATGACATAACCCAGGGGCCATTTTCTCCTCCTCCAGCACAAGCCCATTTGCAGTCTGTAGATACATCCAAGATCTGCCTCTGTGCTCCCAGACACAGCCTAAGAACCAGTCATCTTCTGCTTGGGTCCCAGCTGCAGGGGACAGCACCCAGCCGGGCTGTAGGCTGATGGCTGAAATCAGCAGTGACTTTGAGGGCTGCTTTGCTATGTCCATCAACAGTGACTTCTTTGGACCCTTCATCATCCCTGCAGGAGAAGTTACACAGACCCAGACCTGCCTTGCAAGCTGTCCCCAGTGTCTGACAGGCAGCCTAGCATGTCCTGAGAGTGCCAGCTGCCTGCAAAGCCTTTTGGATCTGCATGCCACATCTCAATGCATGCCACATCCCAGTGCATGCCACATCCCAGTGCGTGCCACATCCCAGTGCATGCCACATCCCAGTGCGTGCCACATCTCAATGCATGCCACATCCCAGTGCATGCCACATCCCAGTGCGTGCCACATCCCAGTGCGTGCCACATCCCAGTGCGTGCCACATCTCAATGCATGCCACATCCCAGTGCATGCCACATCCCAGTGCGTGCCACATCTCAATGCATGCCACATCCCAGTGCATGCCACATCCCAGTGCATGCCACATCCCAGTGCGTGCCACATCCCAGTGCGTGCCACATCTCAATGCATGCCACATCCCAGTGCGTGCCACATCTCAATGCATGCCACATCCCAGTGCATGCTACATCCCAGTGCATGCCACATCCCAGTGCATGCCACATCTCAATGCATGCCACATCCCAGTGCATGCCACATCCCAGTGCATGCTACATCCCAGTGCGTGCCACATCTCAATGCATGCCACATCCCAGTGCATGCTACATCCCAGTGCATGCCACATCCCAGTGCATGCCACATCCCAGTGCATGCCACATCCCAGTGCGTGCCACATCTCAATGCATGCCACATCCCAGTGCATGCCACATCCCAGTGCATGCCACATCCCAGTGCATGCCACATCTCAATGCATGCCACATCCCAGTGCATGCCACATCCCAGTGCATGCTACATCCCAGTGCATGCCACATCCCAGTGCATGCCACATCTCAATGCATGCCACATCCCAATGCATGCCACGTCTCAATGCATGCCACAGCCCAGTGCATGCCACATCTCAATGCATGCCACATCCCAGTGCAAGCCACATCTCAATGCATGCCGCATCTCAATGCATGCCACATCCCAGTGCATGCCACATCTCAATGCATGCCGCATCTCAATGCATGCCACATCCCAGTGCATGCCACATCTCAATGCATGCCGCATCTCAATGCATGCCACATCCCAATGCATGCCACATCTCAATGCATGCCACATCCCAGTGCAAGCCACATCCCAGTGCATGCCACATCCCAGTGCATGCCACATCCCAGTGCGTGCCACATCTCAATGCATGCCACATCCCAATGTGCACCCTGGGCTCTCTGGACTGGCAGCTTCAAGGCCTTCAAAGAGTTAACTTCCCTCCAGATACTCTTCCCCAGTGAAGTGACTTGTAACAGGGGCCAGCACACAGCAACAGAGAACAGGCTGGAGCAAACCATATGCTTCTGCACAAGAATAACAGCATCATTAAAATCCTGAACCAAGAACTCAAAGGAGCATTTGAAGAGTACATAGCAGCAGGTCCTGAATCCTAACTATCAGCTTCTCTTCCCCTCAAATCCTTTGTATGGGCTGAATGTGAAAGCAAAATGTGTACTCAATCACATCAACCCACTTCCTCCTCAAGTGACTCTCCAGATATGTGTTCACCTCAGGAGTGAGATGTAGCCTAAAAAAGCAGGGAAACAAACAGGTGAAACAATAGAGAGAAAAGGAGTATGGTGGGAGAGGGAGCAAGACAGACCCCAGTCACTGCTTAAACTTTGCTTATTTACAGCTTCAGCATACATATGAAGATCTATAGCACTCACACCCAAATAAATCCTCCCCTGGAGACAGGTGGCAGATATCCCCCTCCATTATTTACAGCCACTTCTCAGTGAAAACTGCAAGCTGTAAAATGCCCATACAGTGTTGGGGAGATTTATAGTCCGCCTGTATTTCACACACTGCCTTGCCCTGCTGTGTTGCCTTTGGGAAGACATGGCGAATGGACTCCAAGGTGTTTGACAAAGATGAAGACTCATTTATTACTTGACACTTTGGAGAGAAATATTTGTACGCAGCAGCCTACACGGGTGGCAAAGGTTAATCCTCTCCTCTCCCGTCAATCCAGCTTTTCATGGGTAAGGGGAAAGCAATGTGTTGGCAAGGAAAGTCGTGAGGAAGGGGAGCAGCAGCAGCAGTGACCCGTGTCACCCTGCGTCCTTTAGTAGGGCCAGAGGAGACTGGGGGACTTCACTCTGTCACTGACCCTTCACCCAATCAAGTCTGATCTCAACTTTTTCTTTCACAGGTCTTGGTCCTACAGGATGGGGACTGATGTCCTCACTTTTGAGCAGCAGATGAGATTTCCTGAATCCTGCTGTTGGAGGACACGTTTGGCTTGCAGGTCAAAAGCATCCATGACACCCAGCAATGGAATCCAGTTGTGGCACACCTGACTGCCCCTGGCACAGTGGGGCACAGGATCGTAGGGGCTTTTGGCAAATTGGGCTTCAAAGGGGGCTTCAGAGTGTCTTCTCTAAGATTGGGACTCCACAAATGCATCCCCTTGTCCTTCTCTGCTGGCAGGGCCAGCATTTCCGCTCTCTCCTCTCTGAAGGTGAACCCTGAGTGTGGGGTTGAGGCAAAGAGCCAGCATGGTGCCAGCAGGCTGCCTGCTCTGGATACAGACAAAGAGCTTCAATCTCTGGGGCAGTCGATAGAATGCTTTCCAGCAGCACTAAATTCTTGCAAAAACTCGAACATGAAAACATAACAATAAAAACACGGTGTAAAAAACAAACAATAAAAATATAACACCAAATACATCACTTAACTAAAACCACTTACCCGGTGGCTTTGATGTTAATGCATTGTCTGTAACAACCTGGCATTCCAGCTGAATACTAACTGGCTGCAGAGCCCAAGCCCAGCCTCACTCCAGAGGTTTCTGGTTTTACTACCCTGATTTCTGCAGTCAGTCTTCCTCTCCTGGGGTTTATTAGGTCTCGTCCCCTGCCATGATCAACTAAGCTGTTTTCACTTTCCCTCCCCAGTGTTAATTAAAGCTGGGATGGAGTAACCCACAGAAGACTCCTCGGAGGAGGGAGAGGAAAGCTGAGCCCAGCACGACGACAGGGTTTGATCAGTGGAGAGCTGTGTTAACAAGATCCTATGGATGTGAGTGGGATGAACACTCGGTGGGGAAGGCAGGAACAGATGGTACCCAACTACGTGCAGCGTGGTTCCTGGGGTCTGCAGGGTATGCAAAAGCTCCAGTAACCCACAGAAGACTCCTCGGAGGAGGGAGAGGAAAGCTGAGCCCAGCACGACGACAGGGTTTGATCAGTGGAGAGCTGTGTTAACAAGATCCTATGGATGTGAGTGGGATGAACACTCGGTGGGGAAGGCAGGAACAGATGGTACCCAACTACGTGCAGCGTGGTTCCTGGGGTCTGCAGGGTATGCAAAAGCTCCTGCTCA
>NW_005054471.1:896016-921863 GCF_000277835.1 Geospiza fortis | reverse complement strand
CATGCTGACCTGCTCCTGTACACGCAGCATGGAGACAGCACAGACAGAATCTCTCCTGCTCCAGCCCTTGCATGCTGCTAGCATGGGGCTCAGCCAGAAATTACTGACCCCTCTTTGATGTCGAATTTTGGGGGAGTTCCTGTGCAGACCTGACGCAAGTGTGGCAGCTCTGTGCAGATATTCAACACCCAGGGGCAGGCGAAAGGCTGAGTGAAAGCCTGGCAGGAAGGGGGGTCTGCATCTGGGGACTGTTCTGAGCTGTGACACCTGGAGGCACAGCTTCTGTTCCATACTGGAAGAGGTACCAGTTGCTCCAAAAGATTCTGGTTGTTTTGTTGATGGAGCACCTGGATTTCAGTCTCACCTGCTGCGGTCTCTTGCTGACTGCTGCCAGCCAGACAGTGAGGGAAGGGCGTGAGGATGACCCTGAATGGGTTAGTGAAGTCCCTGCACTGCAGGTGCAGTCATGGGGCAGGAACTGAGACAGGAGACAAACTGGAAGGCTTAACCCTGGAGGTTTTCATTGTAGATGCTGTTTCAACTACAGTTAATAAAGCCAGTACCACAGGGTGATGGCCCTGGATGGCCCTGCCTCAGCTCACATTGCTTGCTGAGACAGCAATTGCCAAACAGACAGCTGGGGACAGCTTCCATCCAGAGCCTGTAAATCCATACCCTGAGCTGCTCCAGCCACATTCTGTCCTTGGATTTCAACAGGTGGAGTCATGTGGAGCAAAGTGATCCAAGTTTTCCATTCCTGCAAGGTCATGGTGACCACTCTCTCTTCAAAGGAAAGCATCCCATCTGTTCATGGCTGCTTCACGCTGCAGAAGGCAGGTGGTCTCTCTTCTGCCCCTGGCTTAGCTAACATTTACTTCCACACCCAATCTTCTTCCAAAACACATTTTTGTTCTCTAAGATAAATCCGGCAAGCATCAAGCACATCTGTTGCTATGCTCTGTGTCCGGCCCTGGAGTTTCTCCCTGGTCCACTTCCCTGCTGCTGGAAGGAGCAAATGTCCTCTGCTTCTCCAGCCTCCTACCCTTTTCCTGCCTTGGTACAGACAGTGGTGCTGGGGCCCAGGGTGAGAAGCCAGAGGTGTGCCTGCTGTCTGTAATCACACAGCAGAGGCTAAGAGCAAGGCTGTGGCTGTCACATATGTTGGCAGCAGTGTGGCCTCTTCCTGGCTGTTTTGAGTTTGGATGTCCAGCATGGATGGACAGTGGGAAGAAGGTGGCATTGGTTAGCTGAGGCAAAGAAATCCTGTTCTGGGTCAGTGGAGAAAGTGTCCAACTTGGCCTAAAGTGAGAAAGAATATAAAAAACAGCTGAGGAAGCTGAGTATTACCTACAGACTTGAGAGTCTAACCTTCTTTATTTTTTTTTTTTGGCAAATTATTCATCACTGTAAGGTGTTATTTTGTCTTGCTTTAACCGAGCTCTTGGTCTTAGGTGACCCAACCTGCAGCAAGGTTCTTTCCCAAATTACTACACAGCATGCTTGAAAAGCTGTGCAAGATCCTTTTGCTCCTCCAGGCATCCTGAGCTGTTTGGTGATGTTGCTGCTTGATAGCAAGGGATATGATGGGGAATTAGAAGGAGGAGAAATGTCTCCCAGTGAGGACTGATGAGTAGGGACATTCCTCCTGAAAAGGAGTCTATTCACCTACGAGCTGGCATCAGGGACTAGGAGAGAGACATCACAAGAGCCTCCCATCCAGGGTGTGACATTGCCTATGCCCCCCTCACCCAGCCATGGATCCAGCTCTGCTTCCTGCAGCAGCTCCTGGGCTTGCAGCCCTGCTCCCAGCCCAGTGCCTCCCACACCTGCAGAACATGGAGATGCCCATCTCCCCCTGCTCACTCCTGCTCCCTGCTCCCATCAGAAGTCTCAGGGAAGCATGATGCTCTGTGGGGGGCTCCATCCTGTCTTGTCGTGCAGTCTGCTGTGTCGTGCATTGGAAGCGCTACCTAGTGTTAATTAAAGCTTTGAGGACCCAAGTCAGGCAGAAAAGAGGAGAAAATGCTAAGAACAGCTAATTTCTTAAGCTGCCCTCTGGCACCTTTTGAAACTTACCTCATGTAGCAAATTAAAAATGCTAATAGATGGCCAAAAAAAAAAAAACCACCCAAATCCTTTCTTCTCTGTAATTTCAGTGAGATGAGTGGTTCTGCGCATCAATTAGTGGTGGGAAATGAGATTTTCTTCACTGTAGAAGGGCTGGGCCGAACACACAAACTCACAGGCTGGCTTCTGAAAGGGTTCAGTCCCCTGAATGTCTTCAGCAAAGGCACATGGGGCCATACTGACCTGCCCCTCTCACTTTTATAGTTCTTACAGACTTATTACTCCTCATTGCCTTTTGTCTCAAGGCTGACTGTAAGTCTGGAGACTCAAATAGAACAAGCACCACCCCTTGTTTTTCAGAGAGCTCTATCTCATCTGGGTACTGCTTTTACATCAGTAATTAATACAAAATTACAGCAGGCACTCCCCTTGTAGTGCCTGAGGTTGTCTTTGCAGAGATGCTGTCTATTACACCCCCAGCTGCGTGCCAGCAGCACCCACGGCTGCAGCAACCTCAGCTTGTGCTCAGCTGGCATCACAGCACCTCTGAGAGTTTAAAGAGCAAATGGTCGCTGAAGGCCTTGCAGATCCTGGGCACAAGACATGGGAAAACCTGCCTTCTCCCCCCTCCACCCTCTGTCACTACAGGGCTGCAAATTGAAAATATAGATTCCCTTACAGGCAGATGTTTGAGTACCAGGCTTCTGATAGCCAAACAAGCACTGTACTAGCCGAGACCAGCGAGCTTTGGAGGAAGGATTTTTTATATTGATGAATACTGAATGGTTTATCCAAAGCAGGACAGCCACCAGGGTTGAAATGGTAGTGGACACCAGCTGAAAACCTTGTCTCATGTGTATCTGCACAGGAAACAAGTGTGGCAGAGGAGAGACAAAACTAGAGTTTGACACTCTTGTAGAGTGCCCAAACATCAGGATGACTGGAAAACATATGAAAAATCCTGCAGTGCTTTGGATCTTCCGTGCTATCAATAGAGATTCTGTGATTGCTCCTGGGGCACAAACAGGGATCTCAGCCTGGAGAAGACAAGGCTCCAAGGAGACCTCAGAGCACCTTCCAGTAGCTACAAGAGAGCTGGAGATGGACTTTTTACAAGGGCATGTGGTGACAGGACAAGGGGGAATGGCTTTAAACTGACCAAGGACAGGTTTAAATTGCACATTAGGAAGAAATTGCTTACTGTGAGATAGTGAGATGCTGGCACTAGTTGCCCTGAGAAGTCATGGATACCCCATCCCTGGAAATATTAAAAGCCAAGCTGGATGGGGCTTTTAGCAACCTGACTTAGTGGAAAATGTCCCTGCCCGTGGCAGGGGGTTGTAACAAGATGATCTTTAAGGTCCCTTCCAATCCAAACCATTCTGTGATTCTGCAGCCATGCTATTTCTACTGAGCAGCATGAGCTGATTCCCTTCTTGCACTGATCTTTATACCCTTTCATTGTCATCTCCCATTTGTCTTTTTCCAGAAATACCTACCTGTGATCTACATTTTTGAGGCCTTGGCCCAAGACAAGCACTCAGTTAAATATACAGTCCCAGCATATTGATTTTACAGATCAGCTGGAACACCTGGGAGGTAAAAAGTCCAGGGAGCTTGAAGGAGGTCATGGACAGCGTCACAGTCACACAATTTGGCCTATATCCAGTGGCTCTGCACTTAAAAGCTTTCAGCCAACTAAAAGCAGTCTTGGAGCACCAGGAAGGTCTGAATAATAACTCTTGAGCATGGTTATTGAAACTTCTGGGTTTGACGTGTTTCAGCCACATCATGTCTCCCTTCTGCCTCTGCCCTCCCATTGCTGCAGTGGAGCAGATGGGAAGGAGTGAGAAAATTGCAAGCAGAAGCTTCTACTTTCCTTTTGGAATTGCCTTGACTTTTGACTCCCTCAAGGGCCACACGAGCTTGTTGCACAGCAGGCCCAGCCAAATGAACATCGGCACCTTTGTAATTGCTCTGGGCAAGGGAAGGCTGCTGAGAGGGAGAGAGAGGGTGGTATGTTCCCAGGGCTCCATGGCCCCATCCTTCCACTGTCACAGCAGAAGCACAGGGAGCAGGGAGATAGGAGAGGAGCAATTTCCAAGCAGGGTTTTGAGCTCAGTTTTCACACACCAGGTTCTTCACGGTGCTCCAAGGCTGTTGTGGTCAGGGAGTTTCTCTGGTTCCTTCTGTGGGACCAAGTGAACAGAAGGGTCCCAGCTGGATGCAGGTGGATTCTCAGTCACCAGTTCCCAGGATACAGTGAAGGAAAGGAGGAAGCTGTACAGATTTGGGTGTTGAGTATTTCCTCCCCTCATGGCCAAAACACAGGACCAACTTCTCTATACTTGGAAAACCTACGGGTTCAGTGCAGACTGCAAACACAACCCAAGGGCAATTCTCCATTGAGAGCAAGGCCAGTTTCCACCTCTGGGGTGATGCTACAGAGGATTTTCTCACTATTTTTTGCAGCTCTTTGGCAAACATGCTTCAGGATCACCTCTAGCTCCTTTACACTCACAGGAACACAGCAAAGAAAGAAGGGCAGATCTATAGCTCCAGCTTGTCTCAGTAGAACAGAGAGAGAAAAAACAGCACAAGTTTGCAGGACCTTGGTGATCAATATGTCAGCAAATCGGGACTGGATGGTGATAGTACTTGCCAGCACCGAGGTTTCATTTGCTGTTTTTCAATGGATGGTTGGAAATTTTCTAAAAGCAATGTCATCATGGGGTTTTGGTTTTTTTTTGAAGATTCACCTTCACTTCTGGTGGGACAGTGTGCAGACTTTGTGTCCAGGCTTTGGGTGTCTAGATACTTGCCATATTTCAGGCCACTTTCAGATAGACACTGTCTCAGGAGAGGTTGATTTTGATTTCTAGAGGTTCAGCTTTTCTGCTGCCACTTCCCTAAAATCCCACACAACGACACAGGTGTTGCAGCCACAAGGACCATTTTTCCCAAGTAGGACACATTCCTGGGGTGCTAATCATGCATTTCCCTTTCCCGCTGCAGGTCACTGAAACCTGTTGAGAAGCCTAAGTCTCTCCATGATTCCCCAGTGGGAGTTGGTTGCACTGTAAGATATCTGGGCTATCAGCAGATGCAGCTGAGACTCCTCAGACCAGGGGCCATGAAGGAGAACACCCTGCTGTCCTAAGCCGTGTCCACAGGGAGTTAGAACAAAGATATCCAGGGCTATAAGCTCTTTATCTTACACAAACATTAAATTCAATTTCATACAAAGGGGGAAAAATGAGATTTATATCTTCCAGATTCTGCTGGTCTGGGACACAAACTTAATTAGAAAGACTGAAATGTCATCATCTCCTGGAGGAGGGTGAGCATCTTTGTTGGATGCACTCACTGGCCAAATAAATGTGATCTGCTATTTCTTAAATGCCAGTGTCTCATTGCAAAGAGTGGGGAAATGACCCTCTGGAAAAAGAACAAACCTCTGCTCATCCTCTAGTCCATTTAAGGAGAATTATTAACCTGGCCTATCCTTAAATTGTGCATGCTGTAAAGAGGATCCTGGACCTGGCTGTGGCTTTGCAGCCATGAGGAGAGCTTTAGGCACAGCTTCTCCCAGCTGGGCAGCAGCTGCAGGAAGGGCAGAGAGCATATGGAGGAACACAGGTCTGTGCTCTTGGTGCCTGCCTCAGCTGTGCAAAGCAAGAGCTGAGCAGAGCTGCAGTGACAAGCAATGAGCTTGTACTACTAGAGGCTGACATCTCCAAAGGGCCTGTGAGTTTTGCAAGTGACCATTTAATCTGGCAGGCAATGAGAGCTCTGACCTTGACAACTTCCTAGTGCAGTAAGTGGTACCCACACCTGCAGGACATTAGGGCTGTGGTTCCCAAATTGGGGCCTGGCATCTATGGCACGAAAAGGAAGTCACAGAAGATGACCTGTGGTTGTCCTTGGGAACTGTACTAGTCAGCTTTTCTTCCTCAGTGGTACAGAGAGCCTCAAAACATCTTCCCTCTGCCATGGGATTAAAGCCAAGGTCAGGCTGTTCCCATGGAATAGCCAGGTCATGGAGAAATGTTTGTGCAGTGTTTTGTGTTTTCCATTCCAGCTCTGCTCTGCTCACTGCAGCATCTTTCACAGCTCAGGGAGGATGTGTGCAGGGCAGAAAATCAGGAGGATGGGGAGTGTGAGATGAAAAGCAGAGATAGGGTGGAAAGCAGTGTCCAGGATAGGGGGAGCATGCCTTGAGGAGACTGGGGGATGGAAACAGCCCTGGGACTGAAAGCTTGATCTAAGAATAAGAGTTTTAAAGGAGAGATGGAGATGGAGATGGAGATGACAGAGAGGGAGAAGGAGAGGGAGAGAGGAGCCAGATGTGTCTGTAGAACAGCCTCCAGAACTTTGTGGCAGTTTACTTTGCCTAAGGTCTGCTTCTGTGAGTCAAAATATTTGGAGACACATGTATGGGGAACAGCCAGGCAGTGGTGGTAGGAAGTAAACAGGATGGCAGTTCAGGACTTTTCTGGTGATGTTTGATCCTGCCTCAGAGGGAGGGAGAGACTGGATTGCCTAACCCTGGTGTGGGAAGGCAGAGCCTGTAAGGTGCTGGCTCCCACCTATGGTCCAGCTGTGCCAGAGCTTTGCAGGGCTGACTCTTGTGTGCTCTTGGGACAGGCAGATGAACCTGCAAGGGCAACCCTTGAGTGTGTTTGGAGCCCCAAGTTATTCACACTCTGACCCTGGGACTGCTAAACAGCCCCCAGTGCTTCCCAGGGCAGTGTCAGGAGGTTGGTCAAGAGATGGTTGTGCAGTACCTTCCACACAATGTTTCATGGAGGAATTGTGGGATAAAAGGAGGCAAACTCAGACTGAACAACCTTGGGCTGACTCCTCTCCAGGCTGCTCTTGGACACATCCTTAGAAATGATGGATCCCAATCTGCCTTGATGGCAATCCAAAGCCCAAGTCCTGGTCTCCAGTCAGTTTGGAAAGAAGGTGATCACAGGTCTGTCCCACAGCAAGAGCACAGTCTAGGCATGCAAATGAGACAAGAAGCTCTCTCCAGGTGGATATCAACCTGAGCAACACAATTTCTTCCAGGGAAGGCTGAGGAGTACCTTGAGTGTTGTGATCTAACTAGGATGGATCCAGGCTCAACAGCAGCGGTCTCCCTGCCCCAGTATGGCCCACAAAGCACACATTCCATCCAGCTGAACCCCATTAAACCATCAATTTCTCAGTTTCCCCTCAATTATGGAGATCAATGACCCCTTAACTCTGCTTTCCTCCATACATTTCCTGCTTCTTCCAAATGTGGAGCAGTTAATTGCAGTTCACTGCTCATCCTAATGTTTCCTCTCTTGCTCACTTTCTCTCTCTGCTGTAATTTACTGATATTTTCTGAGCACGTTTAGGCTATGTTGGCAGCTGGATTCTGCAATAAGATTTTTTGACATCTAGTGATTGTTGGTCGATAACATTTCTATCCCATAATGAACAGAGGAGGGGAACAGGGAAGGGAAGTGCAGACAAGGAGTGATCTTCAACAGTTAGGAGATGAGATCATTATCTCTTAGAACTATGGGAAAGGCAGAAGTGAGAGCAGAGAGGTGATGCAGTCATCACAGCTGAGAACAAACCTCATAATCACCTTTCACAGGACAGGCATTGCTTGGTACAAACACAGGTGTCCCAAGGTGCTCTCTGCTTCCCCAGCTCCAACCTTGGGATGTCTCAGAGAGGGAGTCTGATCACAGATCTCCTTGCAGGGGATGTGCCCACAGAAGGGGATATACAGGTCTTGCTTTCCCTCCAGCTGGAGTTATTGCTGCTGGCCCTGGATGTGTGTTCCTGAGTGCTAGCGGGCAGCCAGACATCTTAAGGTGGAGAAGGATGGGATGGGGGTGTCCCTTAAGGCAGTGCTGGGGACACAGCTGTGTCACACTGCCATTGTCACCATCGCTGGCTCATGGCCTAGCACCCCACCAGCATTTATTATTAGCAGTGGCACAGTCACTTTGCCATTGTCACCCACTACTGCCTGGTGGGACCCCATGAGCATTTATGGCTTTATTGGGGGTGGCAGTGTCACTTTGCCACTGTCACCATCACTGCCTTGTGTCTTGGTACCCCCTCAGCACTTGTGGCTTTATGGGGGTGGCTGTGTCACATTGCCACTGTCACCCTCTGCTCCCTTCTGGACCCCCCTCAACATTTATGGCTTTATTAGGGGTGGCTGTGTCACCACTGTCACCCATTGCTGGCTCATGGGTTGGAACTCTGCTGGGGTCTCCAGAGCTGTGGGATCACATCTCCCCCTGCCTTTCTTTCTCCTTCAGCTGATCTAAGACCATGCCTGCACTTTCTGCCTGTGCCTGCAAAGTCCAGCCTGACTGGTGAGCCCAGTGAAGGCTGAGGAAACAGGGTGCCAAGCTCCTGGTTTCTAGGAAACATCCAAAGAAATCAAGGCTGCTAAAAGTCAGGATTTGTGCCTTGAGTTATCAAGACCCAGCTGTGTTTGAACTGAGATGATAAGGCTTCCGAGTCCTCCACTATCACAGAGCCAGAGAATCACAGAATTGTGGAATAGTTTTGGTCAGAAAGAACCTTCTGAAGGCCATCTATTCCAACTGCTCAGCAGTGAGCAGGCTGCTCAGGGCCCTGTCCAGCCTGACCTTGAATGTTTCCAGGGACAGGGCATCCACCACCTCCCTGGGAAACCTGGGACCCTGTTCTACCATCATGACTGTAAAAAACCTTCTTTCCTATACCTAATTTAAATCAACCCTCTTTCAGTTTGAAACCATTAAAGGCATTATCCCTTGTCCCTTCACACTTGCTGCTTGGGGTTTGGCTTTGGCCTCTGTTTAAGCTCAGGTTAAATGCACCTAGGTACAAAATGCTGTCTCTGGGGAAGAGTCCCAGGAATTTCACACAAATACTGTTGTGTTGGCTGGGACTGTGGATGAGGGGTTGTGTTCTGGCTGTGACACAGGCACTGTGTGAGGATTTGGCATAAGGACTGTCTTAGTCTTTCTTTTGTGTCCCAGACTGCAAAGGGATGATGCTTCCTAGTCAGGAAGTTCCTCTGGGCAAGAGCTGCCTATTCCCTGGCTGCCTGGCATGATGGAGGTTTCTCCTGAGTTCCTAAGCTACCATTTTTCAGCAGACAGCAAAGATAGAAGTGATTTCATGACCTTGAGCTTGTGGCATTGGTCTTGTGCTGCTCCATGAGCCTCGCTGGCACTGGTTCTTGCCCTCAGCACCATGGGATGGAACCCCAGCAGTGACCTGGACCTCAGCATGCTCACAGGCAGCCATGGGAAAAGAGACAACACATTGCTTCTATCTCCATGCTCAGTAACTTCAGCTGAGACTCACAGCGTGCAGGGATCCACCAGGCAGCCAGGCATCTGCTTGTCTCTGACTAAAGGCATTGCAGCCTTTTGCAGTCACAAAATTGGCGATGGAGTTACTGAGTAGAGAGCTGCTCACTGCTGGGGAAGCCCCAGAGCAGCAGATTGCTGCCAGAAGGGATGGTTTGCTGGGGAAGCACAACTACAGGCTTGTCCTGCTGCATTTGTTTGAGGTGGACACTCCTGGCTGCTGTCAGGTGAGCCTCACCACAGTCACCTTTATCATCCGCCCCGTGACACTTCCTCTTCTCTCCTGGCTGCAGAGAGGGCTGAAGGCAATGGCACATCTTGCTAGGGAACCACACTGAAATGCAGATCGGGGAAGGCTGGACCTGAGTTTGTTTTATCGTCATTCTTCTCATTCCTGGAGTCTAAAGGGCGCTTAGTTCTGCTTTCTGCCTGTGCCCAGCCCACCTCAAATTTATACCAAAGGTCATAAGGACAGGTAGAGAGGGGCAGAACCACCCTCCAGCTCCCAATCTCCCCTCTGCCACTTCCCACTAGTGAAAACTTTGGAGAGAAACACAAGAGACAAGGCACATATGGCCATAGCCTCCCCACTCCCACACCTCCCAAGCTGGTATCTTTGCCCTTAATAGCTCTTGATGGGATTTTTTTCCTTTTACTCATGTTGTTCACTCGCTTTGGAAAACAGATGAAATTCTTGTCATCTACAAGATCTGCTGGCAGCAAGCTTCACAATTTGAACACAAACTGGGGGGTGGGGGTGTGGTGTGAGGATGGTGGCAGGAAAGCATCCTTTTGTGTTCATTTTAAGCCCATTGCCTGGTGAATTCCCTGTATGCTTGTTCAGTCTTGTGCTGCAAGCTACAGCAAAAAAAGAATACTTCATCTGCCACCTTCTTTTAACCTGTCAGGTTACTCCCAGCATCTCCATTCAGCTTTTTCTCTGAGCTGCAGAATCCTAAGTGATTTAGTCACTTTGTGTTTAGAGCTGTGGTGTGCCTCTGATCAGACCTGTCACCTTTCCTTTCCTCTGCTCTTTCCAGCTCTGTTCCTTGTCTGAGACAGAGGTCAAGGCCACATCCAAGATGCAGCTTCGCCATGGTCTGTGTGGTCGCACAGGTGTCTTCTCCATTCCTCCCCCAAAAAGGCACAACTTTCTGTTTGCTTCTTTGGCTGCTAATGAACAGGAGACTGAGGCTTCTGTGAAGCTGTCCATGCCAAACCCCGCTTTCAGGAGGATAATAGCTTGTTGTCAGTTGGATACAGCTGTGTGAGATTCTTTGGGTTTTTTTCCCTCAGGTGCATCATTTTGCATTTGCAGGAGTCACACAGAGCCAGCAGAGCTACAGGCTACTCTCTGCAACCTCCATAACTGATTCCAGTCACGGTGTGAGCAACAAACTAATTCAGCACAGGGTTCCTGCACCCCAAATCAGGCAGGGCAAGGTGGGGCAGGGCTTGCTTTAGGCTGTTAAAATATTAATGTGTCTGCTGGTTCCTGACCTGGTTTTTAAGGATGTCTGAAGACATTCTCTTCAGCCATGGTGCTGTCTCTCCTGGAAGACACAAAGCCTCTGCTTCCTCAGCACACCCTTTCTTCTTCTTCTTCCACCCACTGCTCCTAATTCGGTCCCTCATTTATTGGATCAAGAAAAGAGGAACATCCCCTATGTTCTTACCAATCCATCCAGATAAAACTAATGGGATTTCAGGCTGACAGGACTCAGAAAAGACTATTTTATCTGACTGAGAAACATAACCACATGCCTCAGACTAATAGAGAAATACCTGTTGAGAGCCAGAAATAAAGGAGAGTAGCTGCCAGATGCTCTGTTTGCTTGTTAATATCATCCAACTTTTAAAAGTCCTTAGTTATCAGATTTTGCAGATCAGCTTAAAAAAGAATTGCAAGATCTAAAAAATGGGAAACATTTGCTCTTTGCTATATTAGGAATGCATTGCCCAGCTTTTCTCTGCAACTATGACAGCAAAGACTATGCTCCAGAAACTGAAAAAAACCCAAGTTGAAATTCCCTGGAAATAGCTCATTTCCACCACAGGGAAGGGCATAAAAAAAAAATAACACCACCAAGTAAAATCATTAAATGTGAACTGTGGATTGTCTTTTCATCTCTACCGTTATCAGGTTAACAAGGAGAGAGGGGAGCACCACCGGAGGAAGGATTTTCTTTGGAGATGCTTGGTGGTGAGGGTGCCCCAGGAATGGGACATCTGATTTTTGTGTCCTCCTCAGATGGGAGAAGGAGCTCAAAGACACTTCTTCACAGTCCTCCCAGCAGAGGGAACTGTCGGTCCTTGCTGGAGGCAGGTCACTTGAAGCTGGGAGGGTTTGCAGAGCTTCAGAACAGGCGTGCAGGGGTGGCTGCACTTTACACTGGGGGCCACAGCCTGCTGCTGCTGCATCTGCTGAGGTGGCAGGGGCTGTCTGCAAGGCCACAGGGCTGTTCCATCCTCTGCATCACAGTCCATGCAGCAAAGGCTAAGCCTAGCCTGGTCTTGGGCAGGGTTATGGCAGCTCCTGCTGCCCATCTTAGTCACCTCCTGCACCAAGATGTTTCTGTTCTTCTCTCTCCACACACACATTCCCATAGAAAAGTACGGAAAAATGAATGCTCTGTCTCTCACAGCGCCCATCTGTACAAACCCTGCCTGGATTTGCCATCCAGTGCCCAAATCCCATGTTAACTCTGTTTACCTTGCAACACCCAAGGGGCATCATAAGCTGCTGGACTGGTGCACCTGTAATATAACCTAATTTTTATTTAAGATGCATCATAAAAGTGCTGAAAGCAAAAATCAACCAGGTAAACCCCAAAATCTATAATGGAAAAGCTGTATCTAAGGCAGTAAAATAAAAACCACCAATTTTGCTTTTGCTGGAATGCCTTATTTCTGCCTCTTCCCACCTGTGCTGTCTGTACTGATACTCAAACATATCATTTTTCATAGGTCCCCATATCTCATTTAATCTTTGGAGCACAAAAGGGATAAATTAAAGTTAACCTAGATAACCACGAATTTCCTTTTCCCCAACTTTTGCCAGCTTGACCTGAGGAATGTAACTTCCAGAGCAGTATTTATGTGATGCTGCCGTGGCTGTACATGCAGCTGGGCACACACACACACACACAGAGGCTGTGGCCACACTTGTGATGCAGGCAGTGGGTCTGCAGGGAAGCGAGGGGCTCCCAGGGAGCAGATTACACCTCCCTTCACAGGCACGTGAGAATGCTCAGTGCACTTCAAGCACAAGCAAATGGCTAATGAGTGGAGGAAACTGGTGTTTTATTGTGCAGTATAATAGGATAGCACAGCTAAACACAATAAAAGGCAGACAGCCATATCCCTGCAACATAAACCTGGCTGGGCTTTGGAGCACTTGGGGTCTATTACACGAAACTCCATGGCCTGGGGAAGGCAGAGGATTTCTGCTCCATTTACTGACATTAGGCAGGGCTGCTGCTAGCATAGGTTCACCCCATTATGGCCACCTGGCAGGCTCTCCTGAAAGTTGTCTCTCCCTGAGATATCCCTGGAGTTATCTCAGGATATTCACACCGGACAGCTCGATGCTCCTGTAGACGCCACAGTGGTTAAACCCAGTCCTTCCCTTCCCAGTCTGGCTGCCTGTTGGGGTTTCTTTGAGCATGGATTTCCTCTTGCCCCCTTTTTTTTTGTTCTGAAAGTCCCCAGTTGTAGTCCAGCCCAGCAGCTCCAGCCTCCCTGTGTGGCTGATACAGCCCCAGCCCTTGTGCCCTTGTGGGGCCGTGGCTGAGGCTGTGCTTGCTTTGACTTCTCACCAGCCTCTTTGGAAGATGAATGAGCTTTGTTAATCAGCAAATGGCTCTAGGAGAGGACTAGGGCATAACATACCTGACCAGAACCAAGAAACTGGGTTGTCTTCTGTCCTATGCTTTGATGCCTTGTAATGCATGTCACACCTTGGAGAGGAAAACTCAGAACTCTGCAATTAGGGCTGATTTGTTAGTATTCATTAGACATACATTGTTCCTGAGCTGCAGAAGCCCTGGGCTCTTTCAGACTGTGCTATTCAGCATCCCCAGGAGCAAACCCCTTTCCTTGTTTCTTTTCCCAGCCCCATGTGAGCCTTTCCCTGCTTCTCACCATTCCCTCTCAGATGCTGCTTTCCAGGAGGTGCTTGGTTGCTGATGGTCCTTGACACCTCCACCAGAGATGCCGGAGAAGATGAGTCCCCAGCTGCATGTGAACTGCCAGAGCAGAGATGACCTGTGCTGGGGAATTTGGGTTTGTTCCCATGGCAGAGACCTGCCCAGGGCTCCACAAGCAGTGCAGATGGGATGCTCTTCCAAGATAAACTTCACATCCCCGGGTAATCCGTCCCATGCTGCCTCTTCACCCCAGTCACCCTTTCTGCTGCAGAAGAGCCCCTGCCCGGGTAACTGCTCCCTACCTGGAAACCATCCTTCTGTTCATCTTTGCCAGGATTTTTTAGGCCTTTTCTGGCTTCATCTGGTTGAAAGATAAGGAACAGAGGCACACCCTGTGCCCCAGTTGAAGGTGTATGGCTCTGTTCCACACCATAACATGTGTGCCTTCCTAATAATTCCTCCCTTTTGCTTTGCAATTTCCATCACCACGTTTTGCCAAGCTGACATTTCACACACAGGTGCCTGCCCCTCCATGATTCTTTACAGCGTAGCCATGCTTTGTTCAGAGCAAAGGAAAACCTAAGGAGGCCTTTTAGCACAGGCTTTCTTCCACAGGCTGGTGGAGCAGCGGGAATAACTCCTGTCAAACGCCTGCTGCATAATGTACATAAGTACATGCTGCAGAGCATGTACTTATGACACTGCCCTCACAGAATTCACAGAATTCACAGAATCACTGGATTGAAACAGACCTTAAAGATCATCGAGTCCAACCTAACACCTCAACTAAACCATGGCACCGAGTGCCACATCCAGCCTGTTTTTAAACACATCCAGGGGTGGTGACCCCACCACCTCCCCAGGCAGACCATTCCAGAACTTAATCACCCTTTCTGTAAAAAACTTCCTAATATCCAACCTATATTTCCCTTCACGCGGCTTGAGACTGTGTCCTCTGGTTCTGTCAGTGCTGCCTGGAGAAAGAGGCCAACCCCACCTGAGCACAACCACCTTTCAGGGAGCTGTAGAGAGTGATAAGGTCACCCCTGAGTCTCCTTTTCTCCAGCCTAACCACCCCCAGCTCCCTCAGTTGTTCCTCACAGGGTTTGTGTCCAAGCCCCTCACCAGCCTTGTTTCCCTCCTCTGGACGTGCTCAAGAGTCTCAGTGTCCTTCTCAAGCTGAGGGGCCAGAGCTGTTCTCAGCACTCTCTTCCTGCCATGCCTGCATTCCCCACAGCGGCGCTTCACCCATCCCTGCTCCAGCCTGCCTGCACAAACCTTCCCAGCAGGACAGAGCTGCAAACCAGTTGATGTTGCTCCTGTGTTTTTCCCCTCCCTGGGCAGCAGCGAGCTCCCTGTGTGTGTGGGAGTGCCAGGGGCAGTGACACAGGGACTGTGAGCTCCCTGTAGGAAGGTGGCTCTCCATCAGGGCTTCTAGGAGCAAGAAGTCCCACAGGGAAGCAAGAGATGTGCTGAGAAGTCACCACTGCTCTGCAAGGCAGACATAGGAGCCCAGGGAAGAAAGAGAGGGTAATTTCTCTCCCCAGTGCTGTCCCCAGTCACCCTTGTGGGTAACATTTCACCCACTGTTGCCCAGAGCCCATCTCTACACCCTTGCTGTGCATTGGAATGTTGTCTTAGAGAAGCACAACTCCACATCTGACACCTGAAGGTAAATGGACTGGTTTAAAATTAAGAATCCTAAAAAAAACCCCTGATAGCATGGCTGGAAGTGCATGGGAGGGGCAAGGTAGGGCTGTGGGAAGATCTGTGTGGTGGGGCGAGCTCAGGCATTTGATTGCTGAGGTGTCGGGGGAGATGTCTGTCCCAAAAACCTGCAGTGAAAGGAAACAGGATGGCTCAGGGATGAGGCTGAGGGCAGCCCAGCTGTGCCCAGAGACACAATGGCAAGTAATAGGTTAATAAGGCAGAGAAAAAGTCCTGCCTAAATATAACCACCGTGCTGCAGGGTGGTTAGGCCATGTCCCCAGCAGGTCATTCTGATCCTGACCTGATCCAGTTGCAGCGACACGAATAGCCATCTGTGAGTTTTGGTGTGGAAAATATTACTAATTAAAATTAAAAAAAGGAAAGCAAAACATCTGTACTCGGCAGCATCTGTCATTCTTGCTTCTTCAGGGCATCGTGCTTGGAAACTTTAAAACAAGAGGGTATTTTTAGTTTGAAAAAAAAAATTAAAAGCACAATTTTAAAATTATATAAAAAAAACAGCTCAACTTCCTTTTTTTCCCCCCATTGCTGCCTGTGCAGCCTGGAGAAGCTCTGTGAGTTCCTGCCAAGGAGCTGAGCAAGGGGAGGGAGCGGGTGTGCAGAAGGATAGGGGTGGCAGTTCTACCCCTCCACATCAAGATCTGGTTTCTTCCTCCAAAAAGGAGAAAGCTGAGCAGGAATAAGGTCTGACTCCAGCGCTGCCTGTGCCCCTCAAGCTGCTGATGGTGTCACATGCATTAAAAACAATGTTTTGTTAATTAGGACGGGGCTGGCTGGAGACCAGAACAGGGTAAGAAAATTGGGCAATTTTAAGAAATCTTCCCTGCTGGCATATTGGAGCAAAATAAATAAAAAGTTGCCCATGGCAAGCCAGTGGGAGACAATGTTAATTAAACGTGGTGAAAAAGAACCAGGGAAGGCAGAGAAGAAAGCAGCTAGCACCAAAAAGGGGCAGGCATGCAGGTGGTGTGTGCCCTACCTGGGTGGGCACAGCCTCCATGACCCAGTTCAGCCCCTTTGGTCTGTCACTCCATCTCCCCATCCCGTGGACATCCCAAAGCCTGGTCCTTGGCCACCATCCAGCAGCACCCCTGTCTCAGAGGTACCATGCGCAGTCTCCAGAGCTCTGGAGAACAGGAAACAGAAGCCAAACCCTTGCCTAAGCATCATTCATCTCCCCCACATATGGACGTGCCCCTGCCTCCTCTGCACTGCCCTATAGCCCTTGCTGCCTGCTGGCAGAAGCCCCACACTTTGGGGGTGGAGGGTGACCTGTTCCAGAGACAGCTCCAGAGCTGCTCTGTGGATCAGTTTGATTCCTGCAGCATCTGGGATGAGCTAGCTGGGAAACAGCAAGGCGTCTCTAACGGGCAGCAGAATAGTTTGCAGCTTTTCTCATGAATATTTTCTAGATTTTTCGGTTTGGGTTTTGGGTTTTCTTTAGCTGGTGGTAGAATTACCCGAGGGCTTGTGTGGTTGCCTGCCTTAATCCTGAGAATTTTGCAGTTATTAATTGGAAACTTGAAAGATTGTGAGTGAAGCTGAAACCCTTGTCTGGGCTGTGTCTGCAGTAAATATGGAAAGCCCAAGGGGACAGAGCCAACAGGGAGGTTTGGGATGCTCTGTAACAGTGCTGAGTGCTGCAGGATGCTGGCCAAGCTCTCCGCATTGTCCAGGCTGTCCTTCACCCCATGCATCACTCACTTCAGTTTTGCCCATGCTGGTGACACCAGCCTTTGAGAGCAGGCTCATAATTTCTTGGCTGCTCCAAGATTAAGAGCAGTCACCCATCCTCTCCACCCAAGGCAAACTTAAAGATAGAGAGATGCAGGTGGGAGATGCCAGGATTTATTCAATGGCCAGGCATAGCACTGGTTTCCTTTCTTTACTAGGTAGGCTCAAACCAAGTAATTTTTAGGAGTAAGCTGCAAGGTACAACTGGTTTTCACATGTATTTAGGTGTCTGTACATGCACTGTCATCTGGGTGGCACCTTGGAAACCTCAGGGAGATGTGCTCTTCCTGGGAGCAGACACCATCACCTGCTAAGCATGTTGGAGAGCACAGGGACCATTCAGGTATCTCCTATCCTCTTATCCCCCCAAGAACAACATGTCTCTGCCCTGTGTCCTGCCCACCACCTGTGCCACAGTCATCTTGGCAACTAACAGGTGGCAAGGACAAGATGGAAGTCTGGAAGAGAAATGTGCTGTCTTGGGAGAGGGTATCCCAACAATTATCGCCCACAAAAGAGAGACCTGCACCACCCTGATGCAAAATGGAGCTTGCCTCTCTAAAATAAGTGGGGAAATTAGGATAATAATTCCAGGCACGAGTTGTGGAGGGGCAGGGAGAAATGCAGGGCAATCTGTGACTCTGAGAGCCTTTGCACTTCCCAGACAGATGGCACTTGGCAGGGGCAGCTGCTGTGCCGCTCGTTTTCGAAGCCTGCCTTGCTATTCAGGGGGAAGAGAAGCCACGGAGGGGAAGTGGTAAATACTCCCAGCCCCAAAATGCCCCTGTTATCAACACACAGCTCTGCCTAGAGCTTGGGGGTGCAGGAAACATGCAGGATTTTGGGCAGCAAGTGCTGGTTAGTTATTGCAGGGGCACTCAGGAGCAAGGCGCTGCTCACAGGGACACACGGCGAGTGCTGGAGGGGGAAGAGCACAAGTTGTTTGGTGCCTGTTTGTCAACAGCTCACAGGGTGAGCTGCTGTGCAGGGTTCAGGGTTTTTGAGTATTTTTCAGAGAGTTTCCAGGTCTGCCTGTCCAAGGATGTGCCAGGCGGGCAGGGCACATGCAGGCACAGGGGCAGAGTCGCTGTGCGGCGGAGCTGTCGCAGGGACGGGACAGGAGCATAACCCCACGTTGCCTCAGCTGCAGCCCATTAGCTGACCATGCTCTCTGCTCCTAAATCATTTCCTGAAGGGCTTTTTGAAACCAGAAAGAAAAAAAATTCCCCTTCAAGATGGTGGCGGAAGGGAGGGGAGGAGGGGGGTAGAAAATGGTGAAAAGTTCAAACACAGCCTGATGTCTCAGAGCTGCTTTCACGCCCGGCTCCATCTACCAGGAGCTTCGTGTGGGTGTGCAAAAGGTAAAGCTGAGCACAGGCAAACCCTCCCCTCCACGGGGTGGGAGCCCAGAGACCTAGACTGAAGGGGTTTTTTCTCTTTTTTTTCTTTTTTTTTTTTTTTTCCTGCTTGTGACTTTTTAGCAGTCCTTAGGGGACATTCCAAGTATGTGGCCAGGCATGGAGATAGTTTAAAACACATTAAGTTCACGGACAAGGTGTCATTAGGGCTTCTTTGGAGGAGGAGAGAGGGAGGAATTATTTGAAGTTCGTTTGCCCAGAGGGAGTGCTCTCTGAAGAGGAATGGTTTCGGGGCACGGTGGGTCTGGTTCAGGGTTTTTGCTCTTCCTGCAACTTTGAGGAGCTGTTTCGTTTGAAGACATTGGTTGTTTCGGTGCAGGATGGGACAGGCAACAGAAAAGCATCAAAAGTATTTTGCCTGCCCTGCCTTTAAAGTTGCTCTCCCCAGACTGTCTAGGAGAGCAGGTCGGAGCTGCAGAGTCCTGTTTCATGGGAAATATCGACCTCTTTGTTGTTGTTGTTCCAAACAGGAATGAAAAATGTAAATTTCTGGTCAAGCAAACATTCCTCAGGGCTGTTCTGGAAAATTGAAGTGACACTTTCTCAGCATTTTTTGTTATATTAAAATTCAGCATGCTAATTGGCTGTGTGATATATATTACGTAACATACCATGAGCAAAATGCAATAGAATATAAGGTATAAATCCAAACCATTAAATGGAATGGTTTCCCCTAAATATGTTACCAAAATGATACCTTTCTGGCAAAAGGTTTGGATTCTATTGAAACGGCTCCTTCTTTTGTTTTGGAAAATTTGCCTGTTGCAAACAAATCTGAGCCATCCGCAGGCATAGTCCCAAAACAAGCCTGCCCTTCCTCGGGGCCATCTTTCCATCAGGACCATCTCCTCTGTGGGGAATGGGCTCCTTCCACTGCTCCCCGCTCAGATTTTGGAAGAGCTTCCTTGTGGTAGGGGCTGGAATTTTATCAGGCTTGTTGCTGGGCTCCTAAATACCAGTTACCTACTTTCTGGAAAAGGCAGGAGAAAAATTGGCCAGACCTAGGAGAACTTCTCTTTATTTTTTTTTCCTTGTATTAAGTCTGAAATTACAGTTGGGTTTTGTTTGTTGGGTTGTTTGTTGGTTATTTTTTTTTCTTTTCTTTTTGTGCTGTTGTTCATTTAAGCAATTATGAAATCAGACTTTTCCAGGCCCTCACAAGCGGAAATGCTGCTTCAATACATGCACTAAACTGTATTCTGGATGCTGAGGAAGATGAGGAAGGCAGGTAACCCTGGCTGGAACTCACTGCCCAGTCTTACCTCAGCAATGGGCTGCCCCATAGTGATGTTCAGGGGTCTGGAAATAACCCTGGTGAAACCTCAACAGGAGACAGGGAAGGGCTGTTTTGCTCTGAAAAAATCACAAGCTGAAAAGAAAGCAGATATGGAGTGACTTCTGAAGTGTCCAGACCTGAGCACTACCCCCAGCACTCTAAGAAGGGAACAAAAGCATCATTTGAAGACAGGACTGACTTTGGATTCACATTGCACACTAACTGCTGCAGACCCGGCTCAGGCTCAGGAGGTGCACAAAGCTGAGCATCCCAGGCTGGCACTGTGCTTGTCCCTACAGCTTGGTGAGTCTGGGGGTCATGATTCCTTGGGGAAGGTCCTTGTTGTGCAGGCTGCAGCACGGAGCCAAAGCCTGGCTGCTGTGGGGCAGCTGCAGACTTCAAGAGTTGCCTCAGTGCCTCAGCAAAAAGCCCTTCAGCTTCCAAAATACTTTCCCTCCTGTTCAACACCCCACTGGTGACACAGACGGTGTGTGAGGGCTACAAGAGTCTCTAATGTCTTTTTAGTTCAACAAAGCACTGAGGAAAGCAGGGTTACCTGTGTCTGTAGTTATGGGATAGTTTGGAGAGGTAAATTTTTTGATGATAATCACTCCAGTGAAGGCTGCAGGAGACGTTCTATCCTTAGCCTGTTTTTCTCCCTAAAGAAGTCACCAGGTTGACATATTAAATCCAGCACAGGGGAAAAATGACCCCAGAAAGCTGGGCTGGGGTGGGGCAGGACCTGAGTCCCAGCTCTGTGAGAAGGAGAGGTGCTAGAACCACTCCAGGATGGCACTGATTGGAAAAACAAAACCTCGCTATCTTTAAAAATGTCTCTGTAACAGCAAAGGAGGAGCGTGGGGCTTGAGAGCAAACTGTCTGTGATCAAAGTGTCTCCTAGAAGCTGCTTGCTGCGAAGTGATGCTTTGATGATGTGTTACCTGTTCAGCAGCTGGCAGGGCCCCCCTGGAGCAGCAATCACCCCCAGCCCTGCAGCCCCTGCACTGCAACAGCCTCGTTCTTGCTGGGGCAAACTGTGCTGGGCAAGAGGCTGCTCAGCCCGCAGGCTGTGTCACAGTGTGGAAACAGGAGCTGTGCCCCCTTCTGCTCTCCCTCCCAGTGTGCCAGGGCAGACCTGGAAGCTCAGAAGGTGCCCTGAAAGGCTGGGAGATCCCGAGCCTGCACTGCTGCAGCTGGCCTTGCTGGAGAAGGTGGATGATGTTAATTAACTCCAGCTGTTCCTAAAGCAGGAGTGGCTAAAATTGTTCTCCCATCTCTGCACAGCACAGCCCAGGGAGAGCATCTGCTCTGAAGGGTTTACAGTGGAACCATGGGATGAGACAGTGTGTGGAAACAGAGGAAATAACTGTGGATAGAATCCCAGAGTGGTTTGGGATGGAAAGGACCTTAAAGATAGTCTATTTCCAACCACCCTACCATGGGCAGGGACAGCTTTCACATTAAGGTAACAAGAAAATTACCTGCACACGTATGAATAGGGTGGTGTGACAATTCAGGTGTCCAGGCAGGACCAGAATTCTAGGGAAATTTAACACCTATCAAACTACCTGACATCATTGGAAAAGAAACCCAGCTTTTTTTTGGGACACATCAAACCTTTTCCAGGTCTCAAACAGAAAGAGCAAACTTCAAAGGGAAATGCAAATGGGGAAGTGTGGCTCAAAAGTTTAATTGGACTTGTTAATCAGCTAGACTGGGGGAGTGAAAAAGTAGCTGATACAGGAACATAGGGGAGAGCCTGGCCCCTGTCAAACTGAGCCAATGTTGCAGAAGCACCGGCAGATCACCACATTGCCCCAGTTTGATTTTCAAACAGAGAATATGATCATTTAAATTACCCACTCACCTTCCCTGTTGAGGCAACAGGTGCCCTGGGGACCGGGTCTGCCTGGTTCTCATCCCCATTGGGGATCAGGGATTATGGCACAGGGGACTGGAGAAGCTGCAGAGCTGAGCTGGGCTGGGATGAGCACCCTCATGGATAGCCTGGCTGGGCTGCATGGACCTGCCAGAGGTGACCAGAGATGGGAGTTTTCCTTTCTACTGAAATCCCTGATATTTTTCCAGCAGAGACGTCATGAAAGATCTCACTGAGCCTTTGCTTTGGGGGAAGTGTGTGTCAGGAAATCAGGAAACCGTCCTATTCCTGCATGCCGAGAGCCCGTTTGGGGATCACAGCCTCAGGGCTGCTTCTTGGGGCTGAAGAGGGATTTGTGCCTGGCATTGCAGACAGAAACAGGCATGTCTGCCCTCATGGTGGGAGAACAGGAACTGGCAGCTGCAAATACCAGCAATGCTTGCTCCCAAGGGGGAATCATATTCAAAAGCCCCAGTCTTGAAAAGCCTGACAGTCTCATTTTCATACTTTTGGTCACTACAGAAGAAAAATGAAAGTTTTCCCAGCCTGAAGCACTCTGCTTTAACTTCCTGAACTTGTTCCAAGTGATTGGAGCTGTGTAAGCATCTCCTTGGCAATGGACATTGCTTTTGAGGGTGTTTCCCCCCAGGAGCCCAGTGCCTGTTTTTCTCACTGGGTCCTTCTCCTGGCTATGGAGCTGCACCTTCCAGAGTCTTCCTTGATAACTGGGGTGCCCATCTGGAGCAGTCTGTGCTGCATGGTGAAGAACGAGACATTTTGGGGGGAAACTGCCACAGGAGGGAATGATTCACAGGTTCTAGGAAATGCAATTCTCTGTGCGAACACGCTGGTAGATTTACAATTCCTCATCCCTTTTGCACAGCAAGGAAACTTGCATGACAATAGCTTACCAACCTTGAGATGCAAATATCTGGCATTTCTGGAGATAGCAGAGGGCAGAGTTTTGTGCTGGGACTTGGTAGCAGCAGCGGTGTGTGACTGGCAGAAACTGATTTGAATAATTGGGTGTCACGTCTCTATTTTTCTTTCAGTTTAACTACATGTGCAATTAATTAAAATAATAACCTAAACGGTCTCCTGCTGGGGTTGTGTTTGCTGCTTCACTTCAGTCTGCCATCAACGCTGCTGAAAGAGTTTTATCGAGAGTTGCTTCTTGCTGAGAGGAGCTGGAGCAGAGAAAGGCTTTCCCAGCAGAGAAACCTCTAATGCTCGTGGCATCTGTGCTCTCCCCACCCATGTCGTCTAGATGGTGGCTAGACAACACATAGGGATTTAATGTATCACTTCCCACATCCTCTGCCTGACCTGTGCTTTGCCCGGCACAGAGAACTGCCTCATCCATGTCGTGGGAAATGTGATCCCTGTCCTGCATCCAAGGCAGCATCCTGGTGATGCTGCAGAAGGGCTTGGGGGGTTCCTGTGAAATCAGGACTTCCCCCAAGTGTAGACACAGAATAGCCCTGAGTACCTGTGACAGAGACAAGGTACTGAGCACAAGACTTGTGCTGCTGAAAGGTCCCCCAGGACCACTCCATAGAGCGTCCACATGTCCAAGACTCCAGGCACCAAAGTTTTTCTGAAAGTGCCAACTCCTTCTCCTCTAATTAACTCTAATTTCTAGCAGCTCAACACAGGTGCAGCTGCCTCCGGATCCCATCTGATAATTTTGCTGTCTGTTTCCATCATCATTCCCTGCCTCACCTCTGCTCTGCAAACCCAAGGCTGGCAGGTGCCCTCAGTAGCCTTTGCATGAAGAGAAAGCTCTGGTCCATGAGGAAACCATTACAGGCTCTTAATTCATTCATTCATTCATTCATTCATTCATTCATTCATTCATTCATTCATTCATTCATTCATTCATTCACAATGCTCCCTAAGTGAAGGTCAAGATTTTGGTGCACACAACATCTCTTGCAAGATCAAGGTGCATCTTGTGCCTGTTGCTTCCATGCTGCAGTTCTCTATGGAAGAAACGAAATTACTTGGGGAGCTGTGCTCCTTCTTCTCACACTCCTCCTAAACTCCCTTTATCTGTGAGTACGTGCAGTTACAGTGGCAGCAGGAGCATACTTTAAAAAAATCAAGATGCTTACAAGTCTTTCCCTGTTACCGTATTCATTGCTGGTACAAGAAATATTGTTCCCCTGCAGCTGAGTGCATTCACATCTCATCTTGCTCCTTTTCCCAGTTCTTTTTCTTGCCTGGCTGATTCTTTGTCAGCAGCCAACACTAATCTATCCCTGGCAGTTCCTTCCCTGCTTTTAGTTTTAAGGATGCTTGAGATAGAAGGTATTGACCATGGTTGTGAGCGTGGTGCCAAGCAGCCCCTCACCCCACAACTCCTGCCTGCTCCTGGCAACAGAAGACAATGGTAGAGATTAAAGCGCCCGGCTGGCAGGAGCAAGATTACAAACTTGTCCAGAAGAAATTGAATTGGAATTTAGCTGAATGGGAAAGCAATCAAAATTCAAAAGGTTTTGTTGAGTTTTTTGTTTTGTTGGGTTTTTTGGGGGTTTTTTTGGTGGTTTATTTTTTGCTTAAACCAACTGACTGAAGTAGAGCTCCCAAGACTTTGAACTGAATTCATAAACTTTAAGGACAGCAAGGACAATTTTGATCCTTTGGTCTGACTTCTTCTTTGGTGTGAACCTGATCACTCCTGCCAGCCTGAGCACTCCTGTGTCAAGCACGGGATTTTTGTGCCTCTTTTAGAAAAACAATCTGTATTGATAGAGAGATCAAGAGAATGGCAAGCATCTCACACTCTTTAGTAGTCCATAAGTGCAGATTAAGCTAATTTATCAATTGTTTGAATAAAAGGATGTCTCATGCCTGCCCCAAAGATAGTGAGGACCTGCTTCTGTGCCCACTTCTGTGCACAGGGTTTGCAGAGCATGACGGATATACCAGGAGGAAAAGCCAAAACACTGAGCCAGAAGAGAAGGGGAAGGGATCTAAAAGCACTGCTTGACAAAATGTCACCACTTTCCTCTGAGCCCATTGTCTGAAAATAAGAGATTTTGTTTCCATCCCCACTTCAATTAGCACAGTGGGGACAGCCATTAGTACCCAGCACGCCTCATCCAGAACCCTGACCTCCACAGAGAGGTCTCTAAGTACAGTTGTGATCTACAGCGGGGTCACTGCAGTTATTTATCACTGGTTACAGCAGAGAGTGATGTGGTAGGAGCTGTTACACCCCATGTACCAGCATTACAGCACTTTCCTAACACGGGCTTGAAATGGCTGCTGGAGGGGAACGTTTCCCTCTGGCCCTGACAGTCCAGATGCTTGGGAGGTGCTGAGAGGCAGAAAAGGGGTGAAGTCCCAAAAAGGGGTTTGCTCCCTGGCCAGCTCAGAGGAGCCTGTGGGAAGAAGCCAACCCATGAGAGGCAAATATGGGGCACTGCTGACCTGGGCACAGCCAGACCAGAGACTGATGGGAGCAAGCTGGGATCCAGCATGGTGAGATCTGAGCTGTCCCAGTCCCACGGGGTAATTTGGTTGTTGTTCTGTTCACTGATGTGTTCTCTAGCCTCTGCTGGCTGTATCTGATGGGCTGCACAGGCTGGGGGGAGCATTCACCTCACCAGCTGGTTGGGATGTCTGCCACCCCCCTCTTCTGTCCTGCCCTGAACACATCCCTGCTTCACTAGCCAGTGCAGACCTCAGATGTGAGCCTCACACTCCTAAACCCAAACACACCCTCCTAGAAGCAAAACTACTGCTCGAAACATCTCACAGAGCCACCTGAAGGCATGGAAACTGCTCCTTCTCAGCACTTCTTGTGCTCCTTTGCCAGGGGTGCCTGAGGGGCCCAGGACCCACTGCTTGATAATTTGAAGACACAGGAGAATGAGCCCTTGCTTCCCCACTCTGCTGTAGGAACAGGCAAAAGCCAGAGAAAGATGTTAGGACAGCACAGGGACACTGTGAGAGTGTCTCAGGGATATTTTCATCTATACCATGCTGTAATGTCCAGTACCACTCTTCCCCTTCTGTCCAGACATCAAGTTCAGCAAGGGTGCCTGTCATGCTATTTATCAGAGAACGCCTATCTCAGTTAGACGCCCCCCACACGAGGTATCACTTATATCAAAGCAGGGCAAAATGTGAGACCGCCGTGTTACCTCTTTCCCCGGCGCTCAGCCCAGCCCCGGGCAGGCTGGGGGAAGCATCCCAGGCTGAGCAGTGCCCTGCCGAAACGTGTGCCCA
>NW_005054471.1:891628-895959 GCF_000277835.1 Geospiza fortis | reverse complement strand
TGCCGGGAGATGGCACTGCAGGCACGGAGAAGCATCGGCAGCGCTCCGCCGCCCGCAGCACCCGCCCGAGCCAGCGCAGTCCTTTTATTTGGTCTTTCCCATCCTTCCCCCGAGACCCTGCTGGAAAAATATCCTTCTCGTCCCCTGTGATCGCTGCCTGCTCGCCGCTTTGCAGTATTTCTTTCACCTCGCTGCTGAGGAAGGAGGCGGCGGGATGGTTGGGAGTAGCCGCACATCCCGGTCAGCATCCGGGCAGAGAGGGATGGAGGCAGAAAAAGTCTGTGCCCTGTCCTTAAGCGGTGAAGACACCCTTTTTCAAACATGTGGTTTGCAGTCTCAGACTCTGCCTGGAACCCTCCAGAGCATGAATATTTCAACTGCAGCCTCCTCTGGATCCATAATCACCCAAAACTTCCCTAGGAGCTTTTTTTTCAGTTCAAACAAAGAAGCTGTGCAAGCATAATTAATTTCCCCGTCTCTAGGTGGGAAGCTTTGCTAAAGTGGCTGTCAGGAAATCAAAATTTACAGCACCTGAAGTTTTGCTAACTCGCTGTTTCACATCACGGTACCAGGGGAGATGCAGATTTTCTTGTTTCTCATGAGAGCTCGAATCTCCACCTGGACGAGACTGAGAAATTTCGGCAGCCTTTTGCAATGCTGGCCCAATTTCCTAAGGAAATTTCATGGGCTTTTCCTCACCCTGCCAGATTTTTCAACACCTTTCAGGAAGTCACAGCTGAGCAGTTTTGGTCAGGATAGTTTTGTGTTTCAGGGAGAATATTTGGACTGTTAGGTCTTCTTGGCAAACAGTTGTTGGATACTCCCAGGATGGGTGTTTGTGCTCCGCAGTGGTGCATTGTCCCAGGCAGCAAGGTGTTCCCAAAATGGGATATAATGCAAAAACTCAATGAGAAGACACCCATCAATCCTCTTGTGAAAACACATCTGTTTGGGCTTAGATAAAAGGTTCCACACTGATGCTGTCTTAGGCTTGGGTTGTTTTCTTTTTTTACTGATATTTGGGTGTTTGTGGTGGGGTGTTTTTTTTTTTTTTTTTTTTGGTCTTTGGGGTTTTTTTGGGTTTTTTTTATGATTTGGTTTGATTTTTTTGTTGGTTGGTTTTGTTTGTCCCTTTTGGGGGGCAGGTGAGGGGACGAAGGGGTGGATGGGGTGAGGGGAGACATTTTTTAGTTGGAAATTCTCAAATCTGAAGTTTTGAGAACAGGAGCATGTAGGTGCCCTACCTGCTCTGAGGAGATGATAAAAAGCAATTATGCATTTTGACACAATGCCCTATTCTGGCGTTCTGGCATTTTTACAGAGAAATGGTTTGCTCGGTTTAAAGAAGGAGCCAAATAAATCTGAAAGGTCAGTGTTGAAGGGTCACCAGTGCAACATTTCAACATGGGGGTAAACAGGTAGGTGGGCTGGACACCCTGTGATTGTGCCAGATGTGTGAGAGAAAAGCAAACATTTGCCCCCTTTTGGGCTTGGCAGTGGTGAAGGGAAGGCAGGGATGGCTGGAATGCAGCTAATGGAGAAGAAAGAAAAAGGAAGATGGCAGAGGGTGCAGGAACAGAAAGAAGAGGGGGTATTTTCCCATTTTTATGAAAGGACTCTATGGTACACAGCAGTGTCCATTCTGACTTTGTCAGTGGCCACAGGAGCCATCCATCTCATGGTCTAGGTCTACCCCACACAGAAGCACCAAGGAGCTGTGGGGTGAGGATGGGGCTTAGCCCAAGAGGGTTTCACTTGCTTGATTGAGCTTCTGGGCTTGTAGGAATTTATCCTCAAAGTTAAGGAAGATAAACCAGCAAATCATTATAAGAAAATGCATCTTTGAAAGGTTCATATTTACTGAGAGCCAAAAAGTGGAGGGCACAGGAATGGTGGTGGTGGTGGTGGTGGCATCTCTTCACAGGCATCATATTTGGGATGGTGACTTCCCACTGTAGCTGTCTCCTCCAAAGGCAGCTCATGGGATCTGCTGTTAGAGATGGGAGCTCTCTCTTCATCCCCTGCTCCGCACACCCGGCACTGATGTTTCCCAGGTGTTTCTGACTTGCAGGGTTTGAAACTGAGTCACCTTTGATTTCTCCTGACATTTCCCAGAATTTTTTAACTGTATTGTATTTATCCCAAATGTGGGTTTCTGGGGAAATTGTGCTTTTCAGCTAAAGGCAATAAAGGGAAAAAGTGAAACAAAATTAATCTTTCCCCATCAAAAAAACCCCAAAATCCAAAAGTAAAGCCAATCAAAAAAAGCCCCACCAAAAACCCCCAACCCTTTTGGAAGTCACGGGGGCAGGGGTTTTCAAATTCCTCACCAAAAGACATTCAAAAAGCAGCTCTTTCACTTTTTTTCTTTCAAACCCAACCTTTTCATGCTAAAAACATCAAACCGCTCTAATCCCTGGCTTCTGCTTTCTTATGTGAAGAAGATGGTTTGTGATAGAAGCCAGTCCCGCAACCAGAGCAAGGAGCCACGCTGCAGCAGATGCTGGCTTGCCTCGAGGTGTTAATCCAGAGGCGGATCGTGGGGATGAACCAGCCCTGCTGGCACCGGCCACGGCTTGGGAAGGGCTCACACGTGGCTGGAGAACGGTGGGGTTTTGTGGCAGGGGCTCTCAATCCAGGCAAAAGCCACAACCATCAGGACATCCTTGTTTTTTCCAGGGCTGCAAGAGCGTTTCTGCCATGCAGAGCCTGGGGCAGTTTGGTGCAGTTCTGGAGGCAGAAGGCTCCAGAGAGCAGCACTAACCTGGGTGTGCCTGATGCCATCCACATTCCCTCTGGACACCTCCACGGCCCCCAACCCTGGCAGTGGTGAGCCCCTGTAAAATGTCCTTATCCATGGGGGAAAAACCAGTTTGGGTGCAGCTCTGCTACCGAAGGGGCTGGAGGCAGAAGGCTCCAGAGAGCAGCACTAACCTGGGTGTGCCCGATGCCATCCACGTTCCCTCTGGACACCTCCAGGGCCCCCAGCCCTGGCAGCAGTGAGCCCCTGTAAAATGTCCTGATCCACTGGGAAAAAAACAACCGACCTGGCAAACACACAGGATTATGGTGCTGATTTCCCCATTCCAGGAGCATTGCAACACTAATCCTGTAATTCAGTGCAAAGTGGTGCAAAACATGATGACCGCTTTAATGTCTCAGCTCTTGCCTGAGATTTCATGGGGCTGCTCTTCTGGCACCACAGGAAAGAAAGTGCTGGAGGAAACCTTTTCCAGACCCCTATCCTCTTGTTCCTCACTCAGCAAGACATGTGCAAAAATGTATTATAAATATGGCTTTCATTCCACGCTGAGCCCCTTCCGAGTGAGGAGCTGGCAGCCAGGGGTCATGTGGTGAGTGGGTGATGGGACAGGCGTTATTTATAACAGGTGTCAGGCGATACTTTGTCATCGATATCTTACCCGGCAGTGGCAGCAGCAGCAGTAGGAGTGAGGGGTCTCTCCATATTCCAATCTCTGTTTTCCAGGAGTAAGTTTGGTAACAGCATGCACCGAACCTGGCATCCTTGTTGCACATGGAAATTTCAATCATTTATTTCAGCTGACTGGCAAGACCTGGTTCTCTCTGTACCACTCTGCATCCCAAATCATGCTAATCACTCATCTCCGTGCCACTTGATGCCCATGACCAGGGCTACATCCAAGGACAGGATTTTCTCCTGCACAAATCTTTGTACACACACATGGCCAAATCACATACTCTGTCAGGCTCTGGAGGTCCCCACGGGCTCTCCTTGCCCACACATTTTTGTATGCATGCAGATGGTCACCACCATCACCAGGACTCTTCCCAGGCAAATGGGTAATGGGCTGGAAAGCCACAGCCAGGTCCTGTGCTTATTATCTCCATCTTTGTCCTTCTCATGCACCTCCCACTATCTACACAGGAAGAAGTTTTGGTAAATGTAATAAAGACAAGGTGAAGTTTTACATAAAATATTCTCTCCTGCTATGAGTCCTGAGGAATTTTAATCAGTCCAGGAGTACCAGCAGAATTCCTTTGCCTGCAATCTTTTCATGATCTTGCTTTCCCCTCTTGTTCCTCGTGGGGAGCATTTGCTGAGAAGATGATTAAATTGGGCTGGTAAAAAGCTCGTCGGCTCCATAGCTTCCATCTTTTCCTGCTTCTTTGCAAGAACATTTGTACTTTTTTCTGGCCTGCGGCATGCAAGGTCAGCTGCTTTCTTTGCAGTTTTCTTGTACGTTTCCTCACCATTGTTGTGGGGTTTTTCCCCCTCCAGAGAATCTCTTTTGTGCAAAGGCGAGAGACAAGGCTCCTAGCTCAGCCTGCTGTGTTGTTGTTCGCCTGAA